>NW_027331933.1:7352398-7653349 GCF_048418815.1 Hemitrygon akajei | reverse complement strand
CTGAAGTGTAGCAACATCACAGGCAAGTACATTCAGATAACTCACAGAACAGTAATGATAAAATTCTGTGTCACGAATAATATGAGACTACAGTCTCCCACAGTTAGCCCACCGAAGTGGTGAATATCTCTTCTCGCCACCTTCCTGGACTCTCACGTTTCCATGGACGAGCCCCTCATGTCTCTTCTCCGCTGTCAATGGGCTCCTTCCCCCATCATGCTCCCTAATCCACGACCCGGATAAACAATCTCTCAGACCCTATCCTATCGATCCCCTCACACCATATTTATCCTCTCAGTTAATTCCCTCTCACTCCTCCTTCTGCTGGGTTCCCTAACTCCCCAGGGAGCCGGTATCAAGTCACTGGGCCGAGCAGTCCCCTCCTACCGTTCAGCGATACAGCAGACTCCGACCGCAGGAGACGCTTCATAAGCACCCCCAACTTCCTTCGGAAGGAAAGGGAAATAATTCAAAAAGTGGGCCAATTACTTTGGGATTTGTTCCGCTTCGACGGAGCATTCGCAGCAGGAGTATGAGATGTACTCAGCGGCCCTCTCAACGGCCCACTCAGCTGGCCAATCGCTATTAGGTGTAACCAGTAACTGACAATGCTCCGCACCAATGGGAAGAGCATAAGAGTGTAACTCCTCTGCTGACTGTGGAGTTGGTGAGTGCTTCAGCTAATTGTTCCCTTTGCCGGTAAAGCTCAACCGTCTCAGCGCCAGAGTGGCATAAATAAGTGCACATGTGACATCATATCCAGGTCATGTGTGGGGAACGCACACGTGACCGCAGGCAGGAGGGGGCGCAGAGTGGTGTCAGATCCCGGTCTGGAACGGGCTCGGGCTGGGGCGTTACAGTTGTTGAAGGCTGCTCTTTCTCGTCCCCGGGAATACACCTCTCTGTTTGCAAAAGTCTCTGCTTATTCCTCGGAATATAGTAACCCTTCATCATGACTGTCTTGTTACTGCCCATCACCACCACTTTGCTCTAGGTTACTGCCTGCCTGCCTGGTCAACCCCTTCCTCAGCAAATCTCTGGGATTTCTCACAAAATGCTGGAGCTACTCAGCAGGACAGGCAGCATCCATGAAGGAGAATAAACAATCAATGTTTCGAGCCAAGGCCCTTCATCGGACTGGTAATGACGGGACAGAAATTCTAGATATTGTCACATTACTTTCTATTCCTTGTGGTTCCGATCCGAAACGCTAACTGTTTATTCCTCTCCATGGATGCTGCCTGACCTGCTGAGTACTGACAACCTGTTGTGTGTCTTTGTGTTGCCGAAAACTTTCAGCATCTGCACAATGTCTTGTCTTCTGGAGTAACTCGCTATTTTAATGTGCATCACAATCTGTTAGAGGAGCAGGAGCAGACGGTAACTGTACTCCTTCCACTTGTGACTGTGTTTCCCCAGAGATGTTAACTCTCTCTCTAATCACTCTGTTCAATTTTCACAAATATTTTGTGAATTGCCATTATTGAATTAAACCCAGACGGAGAATCAGCAGAGTATTTATAAATTAAAATAAGTCGCCAACAGACCCGTGTCCTTTCCCGATCCTGACGCCACTGGAACTCCTCCACTGCCCGAACCTTGATCCATTTTGTGGACAGGAGTTTTCATTTTTTGCTGCTCTGTAACAAATAAAAATAACAGGAGGGTCAAACATTAATTGGGGTTTAAAGCAGAACACTGTTTTGTTTTTAAACTGAGGTGAACACTTCCAAACATCTGGGGCCGATCCACTGAACACGTGACATGGCCGGATCCACCTGCACCCTTTCACCCACAGTCACACAATGTCCATTTCCGCTCTCCATGCATTGTACATTGGACCAGGATTCTCCAGGGTATCTACTCGCTGTATTACAGGCAATTCCCTTTTAGGTAGCAATCTTGTGTCCTGGACGAGGAGTGATGCGTCTACGGAATGGCAAGGCAGATTGAGCAGACAGCGCCCACTGCTTTGGTCCTCCTACCACTGATGGCGCTTTGGACAACTGCTACACCAGTGTGGGCTGAAACATTTCTGCTGACGATGAGACTTCTATTCCTCTCTTCACTGTGTTATGCGGATTTCCCAGTCACAACAGATTCTCATCATCTTCTTTCAGGTGAATATCGCCTGGCACTGACACCTATGGAAATATATGATTTGTATCGAGAGAGAAACACTCTGGCAACCTGAACAACGCAATGTCACCCATGGCATCGTGACATCTGGTCCTGAATCACTATAGTTTTTTTCCGGCAGGACTTCAGGAGCATTATTAACACCAAAACTCAGTTAAGATTTCTTTGAGCATATCACCTGGCTATTATCAGATAGTTAGTTATATGACACCTTGTCAAACACAATGTCAACATGCCATACATCCAAAACCACAAGTTGGGAAAAGTCATTAACATAAATAAAATAAGATGCTGGAGTTATTCAACAAGACAGAGAGTATGTTAATATTTCAGGTGGAAGACCCTGTATCAGAGCTGAGCCTGTGTGTAGGAGCCATGTATCAGCATTGTATTCTGCGTTATGTATTGATGATACTTTTTATGTTAACGAGTCGCATCAGTGGGGGTGTGCTAAACACAAAGGGAATCGGTTATATATTTCTGCTTTGTTAGGTGCAGTACACAGCTGGGGACTGATGAATGTGATATATGTTTATTATCCACTCAAATACGAAAAACTTAAACTTGGGTACATTTTAGTTTCATCGCCTCACGATTGTATGTTTGCTGGTTGCTAATAAAGGATCGAATGCATATCACCGACTTTTGTAACGATCAGCATTGGAACTGAGGGCATGTCATGCAAGTATAACAAATCCGTGGGGGGTCGCCAGCAATGGCAAATTGCTTGGTTAAATTTCACCGCTACATTCTCAGCAGATGTTTCTCAACCTGCCGATCATTTAAATATTCTGAGATACTGAGTATTTTTATTGAGCATTCACCAGTGAACAGGACCTTGGCAATTGTGGGGATGGCTTACAGCAAACTGAAACGCATGACTGTATGGACTTTAAGAAAGAGCATGTGCTGAATCTTTTGAAAGGTATTAAGTTAGATAAGTCGCCGGGATTGTACGAGATATACCCCATTCTACTGTAGAAATCGAGGGAGGAGATTGCTAAGCTTCTGACGATGATGTTTGCATCATACACTAGGTGGGGAGAAGCACCAGAGGATTGGAAGGTTGCGAATGTTACTCTGTTGTTTAAGAAAGAGAATAGAGATAACTCAGGAAATTATGGACCAGTGAGTCTCATTTCAGTGGCGGGCAAGTTTTGAAGAAGATCCTGTGAGGCAGGATGTATGAACATTTGGAGAAACATAATCTGATTAGGGATAGTCAGCATGGCTTTGCCGAGGGCAGGTCATGCCTTGTGAACCTGATTGAATTCTTTGAGGATGTAACAAAACACATTGATGAAGGTAGAGCAATGGAAGTACTGTATATGAATTTCAGTAAGACATTAGCTAAGGTTTCCCGTGGAAGGGTCATTCAGAAAATAATAAGGTATGGGATCCAAGGAGACCTTGCTTTATGAATCCAGAATTGGCATGCCAATAGACGGCATAGGTCGGTTGTAGATGGTTCATATTCAGCATGGATGATGCTGACTAATAGTGTTCCATTGGGATCTGTTCTAAGACATTGATTAGACTCCATTTGGGAGCCCTGTGTTCAGTGCTGGTCACCTCACTACAGGAAACAATATGGCTGATATAGAGAGGGTGCGGAGGAGATTTATAAGAATGTTGTCTGGATTGGGGAGCATGCCTGATGAGAATAGTTTGAGTGACCTTGGCATTTTCTTCTTGAAGCGATGGAGGATGAGAGATGACCTGACAGAGGTGTACAAGATGAGAGGCATTGGTTGTGTTGATAGCCAGAGGCTTTTCCCATTGTTGAAGTGCCTAACAAGAGCGAACGTAGTATTAAGGTGCTTGGAATTAGTTACAAGGGGGATGTCAGGGGTACGTTTTTCACACAGATAGGGGTAGGTGCGTGGAATGCACTGGCAGCGACGGTGGCAGAGGCAGATACAATAGGGGCTTCCAAGAGACTCTTAGATAGGTTCATGAAGCTTATAAAAATAAAGGGCTATGCTGCAAGGAAATTCTGGTCAATCACTAGAGTAGGTCACATGATCAGCACAACATTGTGGGCTGAAGGGCCTGTAATGTGCTTTAGATTTCTAGGTTATCTGTTCTTTACATTTTATCTACCGAGCTGCCAAGATGATCATCACTAATCAAATCTCACTGAGATTTCTCAGGTCCTGTTGAATTTCTCCAAGTGACCAAGTACGGGAAAGTACAGGTACAGAGAAACACTGAAGTGTAGCAACATCACAGGCAAGTACATTCAGATAACTCACAGAACAGTAATGATAAAATTCTGTGTCACGAATAATATGAGACTACAGTCTCCCACAGTTAGCCCACCGAAGTGGTGAATATCTCTTCTCGCCACCTTCCTGGACTCTCACGTTTCCATGGACGAGCCCCTCATGTCTCTTCTCCGCTGTCAATGGGCTCCTTCCCCCATCATGCTCCCTAATCCACGACCCGGATAAACAATCTCTCAGACCCTATCCTATCGATCCCCTCACACCATATTTATCCTCTCAGTTAATTCCCTCTCACTCCTCCTTCTGCTGGGTTCCCTAACTCCCCAGGGAGCCGGTATCAAGTCACTGGGCCGAGCAGTCCCCTCCTACCGTTCAGCGATACAGCAGACTCCGACCGCAGGAGACGCTTCATAAGCACCCCCAACTTCCTTCGGAAGGAAAGGGAAATAATTCAAAAAGTGGGCCAATTACTTTGGGATTTGTTCCGCTTCGACGGAGCATTCGCAGCAGGAGTATGAGATGTACTCAGCGGCCCTCTCAACGGCCCACTCAGCTGGCCAATCGCTATTAGGTGTAACCAGTAACTGACAATGCTCCGCACCAATGGGAAGAGCATAAGAGTGTAACTCCTCTGCTGACTGTGGAGTTGGTGAGTGCTTCAGCTAATTGTTCCCTTTGCCGGTAAAGCTCAACCGTCTCAGCGCCAGAGTGGCATAAATAAGTGCACATGTGACATCATATCCAGGTCATGTGTGGGGAACGCACACGTGACCGCAGGAAGGAGGGGGCGCAGAGTGGTGTCAGATCCCGGTCTGGAACGGGCTCGGGCTGGGGCGTTACATTTGTTGAAGACTGCTCTTTCTCGTCCCCGGGAATACACCTCTCTGTTTGCAAAAGTCTCTGCTTATTCCTCGGAATATAGTAACCCTTCATCATGACTGTCTTGTTACTGCCCATCACCACCACTTTGCTCTGGGTTACTGTCAGCCTGCCTTGTCAACCCCTTCCTCAACAAATCTCTGAAATATCTCACAAAATTCCACAATACGCAGCATGTCAGGCAGCATCTATTGAGGAGAAGAAGCAATCAACGTTCCGGGCCTATGCCCTTCATCGGACTGGAAATGAGGGCACAAAAATTTCAGGTAGTGTCACATTAGTTTCTATTCCTGGTGGTCCTGATCCAAAACGTGAAATGATTATTCCAAGCCATGGATTTTGCCTGACCTGCTGAGTTCTGCAAATCGTTTGTGTGTCTTTGTGTAGCTCAAAACGATCAGCATCTGCAGAATGCCTTGTCTACTGGAGTAACTCGCTATTTTAATGTGCATCACAATCTGCTAGAGGAGCAGGAACAGATGGTAACTGTACTCCTTCCACGAGTGACTGTGTATCCCCCAGAGATGTTAACTCTCTCTCTCATCTCTCTGCTCAGATTTCACAAATATTTTGTGATTTGCCGATGTTGAGTTAAACCGAGACGCAGAAACAGCAGAGTATTTATAAATTAAAATAGTTTGCCAACTACCCGTGATTTGTCCCGATGTTGACGTCACTGGAACTCATCCACTCCCCTTTTGCCGCTATGTTAAAAAAAAATAACAGGACTGTCAAACATTAATTGAGGATTAAGGGAAAACACCGTTTTGTTTTTAAACTGAGGCTAACACTTCCAAATGTCTTGGACCTATCCATTAAAGACCACACGGCCGGATCCACATGCGCCCTTCCACCCACACTCACACAATGTCCATTTTCGAGCTCAGTTTCATCGCTTCACGGTTGTATGTTTGCTGATTGGTAATAAAGGACCCAATACATATCACCGAGTTTTATAACAATCAGCATTGGAGTTGAAGGCGCGTCATGCAAGTATAACAAATCTGTGGGGAGGTCGCTAGCATTGGCAAATTAGCTTTTTTTAAATTTCACCGCTACATTCTCAACAGATCATCATTTAAATATGTTGAGATACTGAGTATTTTGCTTCAGTATTCAGCAATGAATAGGAGCTTGGCAATAATGAGGATGACTTACCGCGGACTGAATCGCATGAGCGTATAAGAAAGAGCATGTGCTGAAGCTTTTGAGAGGTATTCAGTTAGATAATTCGCCAGGACTGAACGAAATATGCCCCATGCTACTGTAGAAATCGAGGGAGGAGATTGCTAAGCCTCTGACGATAATCTTTGCATCATCAATTATGAGGGGAGAAGTACCAGAGGATTGGAAGGTTGCAAATGTTGCTCTCTTGTTCAAGAAAGAGAGTAGAGATAACTCAGGAAATTATAGGCCTGTGAGTCTTACTTCAGTGGTGGGAGTTTTGGAGAAGATTCTGAGAGGCTGGGTTTACGAGCATTTGGAGACACATAATCTGATTAGGGATAGTAGTCATGGCTTTGCCGAGGGCAGGTCATGTCTTATGAACCTGATGGGATTCTGTGAGCATGTTACAAAAGACATTGATGAAGGTAGAGCAATGGAAGTACTGTATATGGGTTTCAGTAAGACATTAGCTAAGGTTCCGCATGGAAGGCTCATTCGGAAAATAATGAGGTATTGGATCCAAGGAGATATGGTTTGTTAATCCAAAATTGGCATGCCCACAGAAGACAAAGTTCGGTTGTAGATTATTCGTATTCTGCATGGATGATGGTGACTGATAGTGTCCCGTTGGGATCTGTTCTGGGACCCCTTCTCTTTGTGATTTTTTACAAATGACCTGGATGAGGAAGTTGAAGGATGGGTTAGTAAGTTTGCTGATGACACGAAAGTTTGGATTGTTGTGGAGCATCTGCATGATTGTCAGCTGGTACAGTGCAACATTGATAGGATGCAGAACTGGGCAGAGAAGTGGCAGATGGAGTTCAATACTGAGAAGCGTGAAATGGTTCATTTCGGTAGGTCAAATTTGAAAACAGAATGTAATATTAATGGGGAGACTCTCGGCAATGTGGAGGCTCAGTGAGATCTTGGGGTTAGTGTTGATAGAACACTCAAAGCTGCTGCACACGTTGACAGTGTTGTTAAGAAAGCATATGGTGTGTTGGCATTTATCAGCCGTGAGATTGAGTTCAAGAGCGTGAGGTAATGTTACAGCTCTTTAAGGCCTTGATCAGACTCCACTTGAGAGTACAGTGTTCAGTTCTGGTCACCTCTCTACTGGAAACGATATGGATGCAAAGGAAATAGTGCAAAGGAGATTTACAAGGATGTTGTCTGGATTAGGGAGCATGCTTGATGAGAATAGGTTGAGTAAACTTGGTCTTTTCTCCTTGAAGCTAAGGAGGACGAGTAGTGACCTGACAGAGGTGTATAGGATGAGAGTCTTTGATTGTTTCGATAGACAGAAGCTTTTCTCCCCCCAAGGTTGAAATGGCTATCATGAGGGAGCATTATATTAAGGTGCTAAGATGGAGGTACAAGGAGCATGTCAGGGGTAGGTGAGTGCGACGGTGACAGAGGCGGATACAATAGGGTATTTTAAGAGACTCTTGGATGGATACATGCAGCTTATAAAAATAAAGGGCTATGATGCAAGGAAATTCTAGTCATTTGTTAGAGTAGGTTACATGGTCGTCACAACATTGTGGGCTGAAGGGCCTGTAACGTGCTATAGATTTCTATGTTCTATGTTCTTTATATTTGACCTACCAAGGTGCCAAGATGATCGTCACTAATTAAATCTCACTGAGTTTTCTCAGGTCCTGTTGAATTTATTGCCAAGTGAGGAACTACGGGAAGGTACAGGTACAGAGAAACACTGACGTGTAGCAGCATCACAGGCAAGTACATTCAGATAACACACGGAACAGTAACGATACAATCTGTGTCACGAACAATATGAGACTACAGTCTACCACCGTTTGCCCACCAAAGTGGTGAATATCTCTTCTCGCCACCTTCTTGGGCTCTCACGTTTCCACAGACGAGCCCCTCATGTCTCTTCACCGCTGTAAATGGGCTCCTTCCCCCATCATGCTCCCTAATCCACGACTGGGACAAACAACCTCTCAGACCCTATCCTATCCAAACCCTCACGCCACATTTATCCTCTCAGTTAATTCCCTCTCCCTCCTCCTTCTGTTGGGATCCCTACCTCCTCAGGGAGCCGGCATCAAGACAATAGGCCGAGCGGTCTCCTCCTACCGCTCTGGGATACATCAGATTCCGGCCGCCCGAGGCGCTTCATAAACACCCCCAACTTCTCTCGGAGGGAAATGGAAATGTTTCAAAATGCGGGACAATTTCTTTGAGGTTTATTCCGCTTTGACGGGGATTCAGGCGCGAGCGTGAAATGTGCTCAGCGGGGGTAATGCCATCTCGGCTGGCCCATCTCCGCTATTGGGTGTAACCAGTGACTGACATTGCTTCGCACCAATGGGAAGAGTGTAACTCCTCTACTGACTGTGGGTGGTGTGGGTGTTTCAGGTAATTCTTCCCTTAGCCGGTAAAGCTCAACCGTCACAGCGCCAGTGTGACGTACTGAAGTGCACACGTGACGTCATATACCGGTGAGGGGACGCATAGGTGACACCAGGCAGGGGTGGGAGCGCAGAGTGGTGTCAGATCCCGGTGTGGAACGGGTTCGGGCAGCAGTGTTTTGTCTGTTGAAGGCTGCTCTTCCTTGTCCCCGGGAATATAGCTCTCTGTCTGCAAAATATTGCTTATTCCTGGGAATATAGTAACCCATCACCATGACTGTCCTGGTACTGCCCATCACCATCGCTCTGCTCTGGGTTACTGTCTGCCTGCCTTGTGAACCCCTTCCTCAGCAAACCTCTGGAACATCTCATTAAATGCTGGGAGAGCTCAGCAGGTCAGGCAGCATCTATGGAGGGGAATAAACAATCTACGTTTCAGGCGGGGCCCTTCATCGGACTGGAAATGAGGGAACAGAAGTTCTAGATATTGTCACATTACTTTCTCTTCCTTGTTGTCCTGTTCCAAAACGTCAACTGTTTATCCCTCTCCATGGATGCTGCCTGACTTGCTAAGTTCTGCCTATATTTTGTGTGTCTTTTTGTTGCCCAAAACTTTCAGCATCTGCAGAATATCTTGTCTTCTGGAGGAACTCGCTATTTTAATGTGCATCACAATCTGCTGGAGGAGCAGGATCAGACGGTAACTGTACTCCTTCCACGAGTGACTGTGTTTCCCCCAGAGATGTTAACTCTCTCTCATCTCCCTGCTCAGTTTTCACAAATATTTTGTGAATTGCTGATATTGAATTAAACCCAGATGCAGAATCAGCAGAGTGTTTATAAATTAAAATAATTCGCCAACATACCCGTGTCCTTTCCCGATGTTGATGTCACTGGTACTCTCCTACTGCTCGCACCTTGACCCATTTTGAAGACAGGTGTGATCAGTTTTGCTGCTCTGTAGCAAAAAAACAATAATAACATGATGGTCAAACATTAATTGGGGTTCAAAGGAGAACACTGTTTTGTTTTTAAAGTGAAGCAAACATTTCCAAATATCTTGGACCACCTGCGCCCATCCACCCGTAGTCACAGGATGTCAATTTCTGCGCTCTCCGTGGATTGTACACTGGGCCAGGATTCTCCAGGATTTCTAGTCGCTATATTGCAGGCAATTCCCTTTTAGGAACCATTCTTGTGTCTCGGACCGGGAGTGATGTGTCAACGGAATGACAATGCAGGTTGAGCAGACAGCGCCCACTGCTTTGCTCCTCCTACCACTGGTGCCGCTTTGGTGAGTAATGGACAACTGTTACAGCAGTGTTTGGTGAAACACTTCTGCTGACCAATGGCACATTTATTCCTCTCGTCACTGAATAAAACAGACTTCTCTATCACCCCAGACTTTCACAGTCTCCTTTCCGTTTAACATCGCGTGGTATTGACACCTATGGCAATAAATGGTTTGAGTCTCTGTAGAATCACTATGACAGCTCGACCAATGCAATGTCACACATCTTGTCCTGAACCACGACATTTTCTACCGCAGGACTTTAAGACCATTATTATCACCTAAACCCGGTCAAGATTTCTTTGAACTTATCACCTGGCTATTATCAGATGGTTACATGGCACCATGTTAAGCACAGTGCAGACCAATACATCCGAAACAGTAAGTTGGGAAAAGAAGCTTTGACATAAATAAAACAGAATTCTGGAATTATTCAACAAGACAGACAGTATGTGAATATTTCAGGTGGAAGACACTGTATCAGTGCTGAGCCTATCTGTAGGAGCCATGAATCTGTTCGCTATCTGCATTGCATTCCTCGTTGTGTATTGATGATGCTTTTTTATGGTAATAAGTCGCATCATTGGGTGTGTGGTAAACACGATGGGAATCAGTTACATATCTGTGCGTTGTTCCGTGCGGTACACAGCTGGGAACTGACGGTGCCTCTTTCACCTCAGACAGTTGAGGACATTCTGGGTCGACTCCCAAATCCTAAGGACTTTCTACAGGGGCAAAATTGAGAGCATCCTGACTGGTTGCATCATTGCCTGGTATGGCAACTGCACTTCCCTCAATCACAGGACTCTGCAGAGAGTGGTGCAAACAGCCCAGCGCATCTGTAGATGTAAACCTCCCATGATTCATATCATTTACAATGACAGGTGTGAAAAAACGAGCCTGAAGGAACATTGGGGACCAGAGTCACCCTAACCACATTCTATTCCAGCTGCTACCATCCGGGAAAGGGTACTGCAGCATAAAAGCCAGGACCGACAGGCTCCGGGACAGCTTCTTCCAACAGGCCATCAGACTGATTAACTAACGCTGATTTGAGTGTACTCTATATTATATGAACTGTTCAATATATTATAAATTACTACGATTGCACATTCCACATTTAGACCGAAACGTAACGTATAGATTTTTACTCCTCATGCATGTGAAGGATGAAATAAATTAATTCAATTTAATTCAACTCAATTCAAACTTGCTAATCGTGCCTTGTACATTTATATACAAATCAATGGCATGAATAATGAATTACAAAGTTCTCGACACTGACACACACATCCCACTCGTCACAGGCCTCATTTCGCTAAAACCATCTTCCATCATTTCCCTGTTTCTTGTTCTCGAGCCCGGTGTGAATCCACCTCTCCAGCTCCCCGTGAATTCCACGTGACCGAACCTTCCCGATCAGCTGCCATGCGGGATCTTGTTACAGACTTTAACAAAGTTCAGATGAGCAACGTCACTGTCCAACTTCACCCAACTCCCTGGTTAACTCTGAAATAATCTCCAAAATACTTGAATGATATGATGTCCTTTTGGGCAGTTTAGATGGTGATTTCCCGGAAACCAATGCCCAACAGCCCGAGACTTCAGCTTCACTGCAGACTGAAAAAATTCCGATCCCAGCTGCAGAATTACCAACCTGGACTGAAGCCCGTAAACTGGTAGTTCCATATCTTCAGAATCACCAGCCCAATATTATCACCCATACAAAGACGCTTTGGTGTCGGCGATTTGCCGTGGTGTTCCTGCCGTTTGTGATTCACAAACTGAGGTGGAATGGGAAACTAATGACCCTCTGCCGAGGCCGCTGCTCAGGCTGGTTCCCCGGTCTGTATAGAGGATGCGGATACACTTCAGCCGGAACCCAGCAGCTAAACCGAACACATTTGATTACAATTTTCCTGCTCTGTGGGATCTTGCCCAGCACAGCTGCCAGCCATTTTTACTGCAGTGTAGCAGGAACAAAATGTAAAATTATAAAGTAGAAATGCTGGAAACTCAGTACATCAGACTACATCTCTGAAAGGACAAATGGTGGAAGACCCAGTTCCAGAACGGAGAATGTCCGAGGTGCTGCCGATCTGCTGAGCATTTGGAAGTATTTTCTCCTCCTTACAAATTTCCTGCCACTGTAGTATGTTCTCCTTCATTTTAATGCACACAGCGTAACTGATTGCCACTCTAGACTGTAAATTCCACGCCACCCTAACCAATTTGTAAGTTCTGAGTTCATTGCGACCCTGGTGTAATACAACCCATACAATCAGTGTTCACAGCATCCTTTCCTCCCACTATCACTCTGTTACATATGCTCCCGAGGCCACTGTCTCTACCCTGAGAAGCGGTGACCACAAGCGATAAAAAATTGTAACACTTGCTGCAGCTCTGACGGGCCGTTACCCTGGAAACAGAGGAAGTGGCTCACCGAAAAGAACCGAAAAAGGAAATAACAAACTCAACATAAGATGGTATGAGCTCCATTATGACAAAGGTTAACACTGCAGCCAATTTGTAACGGTGAAGCTAAAATTGAAATGGCTGCTTTTACCCTGCCACGTGCTGTGTTCAATTAAACCTCCTAGAGTCCGAACTATCAAAAACAAAAACAATCCTGGAAAAGATGCAAAGCAAAACTTCTCAATGAAGACAAAGTTTGAAAGAGAGATTGCGGAAATATATCATTGCAGCAATGGGATACAGTCTGAAAAGGGATTGAAGAGGATGGTATATGTATAGCATTGAGGTAGTGGGATACAGACTGGACAGAGGTTGAACAAGATGTTTGATATATATGATTGAGGCGGTGAGATACAGGCTGGAGAAAGGTTGAACAAAATGGTTGATATATATCATTGAGGTGGTGGGATACGGACTGGACAGACGCTGAACAAGATGGTTGATATATATCATTGAGGCGGTGGGATACAGACTGGACAGAGATTGAACAAAATGGTTGATATATATCAGTGAGGCGGTGGGATATAGGTTGGACAGAGATTTAACAAAATGGGTGATATATATCATTGAGGTGGTGGGATACAGACTGGACAGACGCTGAACAAGATGGTTGATATATATCATTGAGGTGGTGGGATACGGACTGGACAGACGCTGAACAAGATGGTTGATATATATCATTGAGGCGGTGGGATACAGACTGGACAGAGATTGAACAAAATGGTTGATATATATCAGTGAGGCGGTGGGATATAGGTTGGACAGAGATTGAACAAAATGGGTGATATATATCATTGAGGTGGTGGGATACAGACTGGACAGACGCTGAACAAGATGGTTGATATATATCATTGAGGTGGTGGGATACAGACTGGACGGAGGTTGAACAAGATGGTTGATATATATCACTGAGGTGGTGGGATACAGACTGGACAGAGGTTGAACAAGATGGTTGATATATATCATTGATATGGTGGGATACAGACTGGACAGAGGTTGAACAAGATGGTTGATATATATCATTGAGGTGATGGGATACAGACTGGACAGAGGTTGAACAAGATGGTTGATATATATCATTGAGGTGGTGGGACACAGGCTGGACAGAGGTTGAACAAGATGGTTGATATATATCACTGAGGTGGTGGGATACAGACTGGACAGAGGTTGAACAAGATGGTTGATATATATCATTGATATGGTGGGATACAGACTGGACAGAGGTTGAACAAGATGGTTGATATATATCATTGAGGTGATGGGATACAGACTGGACAGAGGTTGAACAAGATGGTTGATATATATCATTGAGGCGGTGGGATACAGACTGGACAGAGGTTGAACAAGATGGTTGATATATATCATTGAGGTGGTGGGACACAGGCTGGACAGAGGTTGAACAAGATGGTTGATATATATCATTGAGATGATGGGATACAGGCTGGACAGAGGTTGAACAAGATGGTTGATATATATCATTGAGGCGGTGGGATACAGGCTGGACAGAGGTTGAACAAGATGGTTGATATATATCATTGAGGCGGTGGGATACAGACTGGACAGAGGTTGAACAAGATGGTTGATATATATCATTGAGGTGGTGGGACACAGGCTGGACAGAGGTTGAACAAGATGGTTAATATATATCATTGAGATGATGGGATACAGGCTGGACAGAGGTTGAACAAGATGGTTGATATATATCATTGAGGCGGTGGGATA
Organism: Hemitrygon akajei; assembly: GCF_048418815.1. Taxonomy (NCBI): domain Eukaryota; kingdom Metazoa; phylum Chordata; class Chondrichthyes; order Myliobatiformes; family Dasyatidae; genus Hemitrygon; species Hemitrygon akajei. The sequence continues at coordinate 7,639,070 of NW_027331933.1, read as the reverse complement.
CAGGCTGGACAGAGGTTGAACAAGATGGTTGATATATATCTTTGAGATGATGGGATACAGGCTGGACAGAGATTGAACAAGATGGTTGATATATATTATTGAGGCGGTGGGATACAGGCTGGACAGAGGTTGAACAAGATGGTTGATATATATCATTGAGGCGGTGGGATACAGGCTGGACAGAGGTTGAACCAGATGTGCAGAGGATGGGCAGATGGAGGTAGATGGCAGAAGGGGATGAGGTGCGATCTTTGTTCGTCCTCCCGCAAAACACAAATCCTGAAATAATAGTACGCACTAGTAGATAACAGATTCCGATATAACAAAGCCAGAACAAACGATAAGAATTTTGAACTTAGAGTACTTTGAGGTAAAACAAATCATTCTGGTTACAGAGAAAGTGCAGTGAAGGTAGATATGTGGTGCAAGGTCACATCGATTTCGACTGTGAGGTCAGGAGTCCACTCATCACGCTGTTCGCTTCTAACAGCAGAATGGACACCGTCCTTGAGCCCGGTGGAGTGTTTCTGTTTTATTTTATCTTCGCCCCGATGGGAGGGTGAGAAGTGAGAATGTTCAGGGTTGTGGGGATCTTTCATTATGTTGGCTGTTTTACTGATGCAGTGGGAAATGTAGACAGAGTCCATGGAGGGGAGGTTGGTTTCTATGATGTCCTCAGCTGTGTCCACAGTTCTCCGCTATTTCATTCAGATAAAGGAAGAGCAGTATCCGTATGAAGATGTGAAGTATCGGGATGCGATACATTCTGCGGTGAATTGATATAGTTTGTAGAGTAGAAAATGACATATACCAAAATTCTTATCGTTTGTTCTGGCTTTGTTATATCGGAATCTGTTATCTACTAGTGCGTACTATTATTTCAGGATTTGTGTTTTGCGGGAGGACCAACAAAGATCGCACTTCATCCACTTCTGCCATCTACCTCTATCTGCCCATCCTCTGCACATCTGGTTCAACCTCTGTCCAGCCTGTATCTCACCGCCTCAATGATATATATCAAACATCTTGTTCAACCTCTGTCCAGTCTGTTTACCTCCACCTCAATGATATATATCAGCCATCTTGTTCAATCTCTGTTCAGCCTGTATTCCACCACCTCAATGATATATATCAACCATTTTGTTCAATCTCTGTCCAGTCTGTATCCCACCGCCTCAATGATATATATCAGCCATCTTGTTCAGCGTCTGTCCAGTCCGTATCCCACCACCTCAATGATATATATCAACCATTTTGTTCAACCTTTCTCCAGCCTGTATCTCACCGCCTCAATCATATATATCAAACATCTTGTTCAACCTCTGTCCAGTCTGTATCCCACTACCTCAATGCTATACATATACCATCCTCTTCAATCCCTTTTCAGACTGTATCCCATTGCTGCAATGATATATTTCAGCAATCTCTCTTTCAAACTTTGTCTTCATTGAGAAGTTTTGCTTTGCATCTTTTCCAGGATTGTTTTTGTTTTTGATAGTTCGGACTGTCAGAGGTTTAATTGAACACAGCACGTGGCAGGGTAAAAGCAGCAATTTCAATTTTAGCTTCACCGTTACAAATTGGCTGCAGTGTTAACCTTTGTCATAATGGAGCTCATACCATCTTATGTTGAGTTTGTTATTTCCTTTTTCGGTTCTTTTCGGTGAGCCACTTCCTCTGTTTCCAGGGTAACGGCCCGTCAGAGCTGCAGCAAGTGTTACAATTTTTTATCGCTTGTGGTCACCGCTTCTCAGGGTAGAGACAGTGGCCTCGGGAGCATATGTAATAGAGTGATTGTGGGAGGAAAGGATGCTGTGAACACTGATTGTATGGGATGTATTACACCAGGGTCGCAATGAACTCAGAACTTACAAATTGGTTAGGGTGGCGTGGCATTTACAGTCTAGAGTGGCAATCAGTTACGCTGTGTGCATTAAAATGAAGGAGAACATACTACAGTGGCAGGAAATTTGTAAGGAGGAGAAAATACTTCCAAATGCTCAGCAGATCGGCAGCACCTCGGACAGTCTCCGTTCTGGAACTGGGTCTTCCACCATTTGTCCTTGCAGAGATGTAGTCTGATGTACTGAGTTCCCAGCATTTCTACTTTATAATTTTACATTTTGTTCCTGCTACACTGCAGGAAACATGGCAGCCAGCTGTGCTGGGCAAAATCCCATACAGCAGGAAAATTGTAATCAAATGTGTTCGGTTTATCTGCTGTGTTCCGGCTGAAGTGTATCGCATCCTCTATACAGACCGGGGAACCAGCCTGAGCAGCGGCCTCGGCAGAGGGACATTAGTTTCCCATTCCACCTCAGTTTGTGAATCACAAACGGCAGGAACACCACGGCAAATCGCCGACATGGGCGAGAATATGGGTGAGAATACTGGGCCGGTGACTCTGAGGATATGGAACTGGCAGTTTATGGGCTTCAGTCCAGGTTGGTAATTCTGCAGCTGGGATCGGAATTTTCTCAGTCTGAGCTGAAGCTGCTGTGAGCTGAAGTCTCGGGCGGTTCGGCATTGGTTATGCGGAAATCACCGTCTACACTGTCCAATAGGACATCATATCTGTCAAGTATTTTGGAGATTATTTAAGAGTTAACTAGGGATTTGGGTTGTTGTTGGTTTGCAGTGATGTTGTTCATTTGAACTTTGGTAAAGTCTGTAACAAGATCCCGCATAGCAGCTGATCGGGAAGGTTCGGTCACGTGGGATTCACTTTGAGGTAAACCAAATCATTTTGTAGAGTAGAAAATATGTCATTTTCTACTCTACAAGCTGTATCAATTCACCGCAGAAAGTATCCCATCCCGATACTTCACATCTTCATACGGCTACTGCTCTTCCTTTAACTGAATGAAATACCGGAGAACTGTGGACACAGCTGACGACATCATAGAAACCAACCTCCCCTCCATGGACTCTCTACACTTCCCACTGCCTCAGTAAAACAGCCAACATAATGAAAGATTCCCACAACCCTGAACATTCTCACTTCTCACCCGCCCATCGGGGCGAAGATAAAATAAAACAGAAACATGCCACCGGGCTGAAGGACGGTGTCCATTCTGCTGTTAGAAGCGAACAGCGTGATGAGTGGACTCCTGACCTCACAGTCTAAATCGATGTGACCTTGCACCACATATCTACCGCAGTGCACTTTCTCTGTTACCAGAATGATTTGTTTTACCTCAAAGTACTGCTGCAATGTATTGATCTGTGTGGAGAATACCGGAGACACGATTTTCACTCAACCTCTGTACATGGAAAACAAAATAAAGATTCCCCGTTCCAATCGTGTGGAAATATTAGACAGCCTGGTTTGCTCCTTTGGAAATTCCGGAGGGAGTGTACACATTTCCGGGAAACCCAGATAAATGAACAAGACTTAATTCTCGCATTAATGGGGCCAGATATCGGGAAACACTGTCAGCATTTCGGCAAGTCGTAGCAATGGAAAGAAGATGGAAATAAACTTCCCAGTCCCCCGAGAGGACGTGAGAGATCTGGATCTCACTGTCCTGTCTGAACGGGGAAAGATTAAACTACTCACACACATGGAGCAGTGTCCCGAGGGTGCGATTATTCTGTTTAACCCTCTGACTGCAAGAACACAACAGGCCGAACGGCCGCTTCCAGTGTGCTGGAAATATGTAAAACAATTATCGACCCCAGGCATCAATCCAGGTGAAGTTTGGATCCGATACCGGGCCGGGTGATGGAGGTAAAGTTCCCCAGGTACATCTTAATGGATGGGTTCAGTCTCGGCATCACCACCTCATCCCGCTCCTGGGACCAGAACACCAGGGGCTGAGCGGCGGCTCATCTCAGGTGGTTCGGTGTGGTCCCGTACTCCGGAACCGACCATGACAGGTTGTATCCAGGAAGCGGGACAAGGCCCCCAGTTCGGGGAAGTTAACGGGACTGTCTGCCCGACATCAGGTTCCCCTCCCCCGGGATCGGCTTCAGTACTCACCGATGGGATATTGTCGGTTGCGTTCAACCCTAGTGACCGGCCTCAATACTCACCGAGGAGAACTTCATCAATTTGTCCCACAGACAGCGATCGGTCCTCCTGCTCCCTGTCGACGATCTGCTTCAACAGAGAACGGAAAGAAAACCCCCGCCCATCCGGAGTCTGTGAGAGCGGGGGCGGGGCCTTGGAAGCGTAAACAGCGGATGCTGCACATCTACGTTTGAAATGGGAGCGAGAAACGTGTCGGGTGGAGGGTCTCCCACCAGACCTGGTGACTCTGCTCCTCGCCCCTCACACACTGCCCGACCTACCTGCCGCATTTTACACGTTATTTCATATTTACACCAGATACATTTCTTATTTTGCCCTCGGTACCTTTGGCGTACCCAGCGCTCCACCTCTCGGATCTCGGAGTTACGGGTTCGATTCCCATCCCGATCCGATACACAAGTCAGACCAGAAAAGGTTTCATTCAAATCACTTCTATGTTTATAAATAATAATATTATTCACATTCCTCCAGCCTCACTGGACAGGATCACTGAAACATCAAGTGAGAAACAGCAGGAGGAGGCCATTCAGCCCCTCTAACTATCAACAAGATGGCGGCTGTTCTTCCATCTCAGCCACATGTTTCTGCCCGATCCTCATTTCCTCGATCCCTTCGGTCTCCACACATCTGCCGCCCTCTGTTTTATGTGAAAACGATCACTGATCTTCATCGTCCTCCAGGAATCAGTCTGGTGAATCTCTAAACCATGTACTCCATAACCTTTTTTTTAATACTCCATGGAATTAAATTCCATTTCTGCAGCTCCGTGTTGCCCCAACCACTCACCTCCCACCCTCTGTCACTATTTTCACGTTCCCAACTCCCCCTCACCTGGATCCACCTCTCACTCCCCAGCTCTTGACCCATCCCCACCCCTCACCTCTTTTCTCTGACTATTTCCCATCCACTCTCTGTCCAGAGGGAGGGTCTCGGCCCGAAATGTTGACGGTCCATTTCGCTCCACAGATGCTGCCCGACCCACTGAGTTCCTCCGGCCGTTTGTTCTTTGGTCTGTATAACCCGTGTTAGTACGGGGTGCGGGATTTTACACCATATTCCAGGTACAATCTCAACAAAGACCAAATAATTGTTACGGTAATTATCATACTTAAACAGTAGAAAGCTTGCAAAGGCTGGAAGTCCAAAGCAACACACAGAGAATGCTGGAGAAACTCAGCACAACAGGCAGTATCTATGGAGAAGAGTAAATAGTCCACATTTTGGACCACGAGCCTTTTTCATTACTGAGGGATGGGGGGTGGAGAAGTGATCTGAATATAAAGGTCGGGGAAGGGAAAATGGCGAACTGGAAGCTGATAGGTGATAGGTGAAGTCAAGTCATGAGCGGGTCAAGGGCAGGAGATGAAAGAATTGGAGCATTGTCAATAGGACAAAGGGAAAGAGGAGACCCGGGGGGAAGTAATAGACTGGTGAGCAGAAATGAAAGTTCAGAGTGGGGAATAGAGAGGTGGGTGGGGGGATTTGTTTAGTGGAAGGAGAATTCAATATCCATTCAATCAAGTTGGAGGGTACCCGGATGGAATATAAGGTGTTGCTCCTCCACCCTCTGGGTGGTCACATCTTGGCACACGAGGAGGCCATTGATCGAGACGTCGGAATGGGAATCAGAATTGAAATGTTTGGCCACTGCGAAGATCCCCCTTGTGGCAGATGATAAGGAGATGCTCAACATAACGGTCTCCCAATTGATGGCGGGTCTCACCAATGTAAAGGAGGCCGCATCGGGAGCACCGGACACAATAGATGACCTCAGTAGATTCGCAGTGAAGTGTTGCCTCACCTGGAAGGACTGTTTTGTCTCTGAATGGAGGTGAGGAAGGGGGTGTACAGGTAGGTGTAGCACTTAGGCCGTATGCAGGGATAAGTATCTGGAGGAAAATTAGTGAGGAGGGATGAATGAACAAGGGGATTGTGGAGGGAGTGAACCCTGTTGACCCCTGTTTGTGACATCCTAAACAGATTTGCATAAATGCAATCCCTACATTCATTAGTTATCTCTCTATTGCAACATAAACATCATATATTCCATACAGTGAATGCTCATAGTATCCGGGTCTCCACACCGGCTCCTGAGGCCACTGAGGGGCGGTGACCAGAGACCGATAAATATGTTCAACACTCTGGAGCTCTGCTGGGCTGTTACCCAGGTAATGGAGGAAGTGGCTTAGCAGAACTAACTGAAAATAGGAAATAAGGAACAACCTCACATACTTTGAGTTTCATTGTGACAAAGATGAATGCTGAGCTCTCAGCCATTTTGTAATTGGGAAACTAAAATTCTAATGGCTGTTTTAACCCTGTCTCGAGGTGCCTCCATTAAATCTGTTAGTAGTTTAATCTCTACAGAACTTACAGCAGTGCCGAAGCTGTTACAAACTCAAAACACATTGTTGGATGCGAAATGTCTGTTCCAAATGTGAAATATAGGATATTTACAAAGGGCCTCACACAATGCATTGTGGTGATATCCATTAAGGGTCCTTATTTATTCAATTAAGTAGTTAAAATGCCATTATATTCTTGTGCCTGCAATTAACCTATAACTACGATCAACACTAGGCATTCATACAGGTGATATTCAGATCCTGTTACTGGACAGAAGTATGGAAGATAATGTCCCTATATACAACTGAATACATTGAGAGTGTGACCTCAGATCCTAGACTCCTCTCCTGTTTAAAACATCTTGTCCTATCACTCTATCCAGCACTCAGGATTTCATTGACATTTCTGTTCCCAGAGTCACCACCCCTCCATTGAGAACAGGCCCAGAGACACAAAATGCCCGTCATACATAAAACTTTTCATTCCATAATCACCCTTGTGAAATTTGTAAACAACAACTGTAATGAGCACATTTCCACGAATTGGTGCAGGATAATTTATTGAGAGAAACTGTGCTTTCCTTACTGCCCTGTTAACGGTCACAAGATATCTCCCGATGTTCAGTGTGCCAATCTGTGCATGGAGCCGAAAGAGATGGGAGAGATTTTCAACAAATTCTGTGTGCCTGTGTTTCCTTGGGAGACAGGAAGAGACAGTGGAAATGACGAAAGCCGGCCAGATCATGGATTGTGTACGGATTACACAACAGGTGCTTGCTGTCTTGAGGTAAATTAGGATGGATAAATCCCCATGAATAGGGTAGAGGCTGCAGGAGCCCTGCCGGACACGGATGTTGCTGGTGTTTAAGGAGTAGAGTTACGGGGGTCGGTTGAACAGGTTAGAAATTGATTCCCTGAAACACAGGAGAATGAGGGGAGGTACTAGCAGGGGTTCCCAAATTTTTTGTTTGTCATGGATCCCTACCATTAACTGGAGGGTTTGTGGGCCCCAGGTTGGGAACCCCGGCTAGAGGTAAAGACAACTATGATAGTAGAAATAGGGTGAATGCAGGTAGGGTTTTGCCCCTCATGTTCAGTGTGGTCATGGGTTTGGGGCAAAAAGTGAAATATTAAACTGGAATCGGAGTAGGAACAATCTCACTCAGAGGGTGACATGAATGCGGATGCAGGTTTCAAATGCAAATAGGAGAAGTTTGTATGGGTGCATGGATGAGGGAGGTGTTCAGGGATATGGTCTGGGTGCATGTGGATGGGATCAGGCAGAGGAAGGCACAGTCTAGATGGGCCGAAAGCCCTGTTTCGGTGCTGTGAGATGGCGAATTTAAATTGAATGTCCTACACAAGTTTTATACCAGGAGACTAAATCATTCAAACTTAATGTTCGAGAATCCTGCAAGCCCAAGGAATACTCTACAGATAAAGAATATCAGTGGAGAGGAACAAAGTTAATGCTCCAACCCCCTATGTCGGAATGGTTTCAAACATTTTCTGATTTGATTTCAAATCAAATCAACTTGAATGTTTCTTTAATTTCCAGCTGCTCACAGACAGACGACAGTGAGTGGGGATTTCCAAACACGGAGAAAATACTGAACCCAGGGTAGATAACCAAGAATGCAAACACTGAACAGTTCGTTCCAGACACTCACTCGTTCTGTGTCTTGAGATTACCCTTGAGGTCCCTCTGGTCTCTCCGCTCCATTGTATCTGTGCCGTTTGGGTTTGGACTCCCCAACCCCGAGAAACAATCCTTGATATATATTGACCGGACATCAAAGGCAATACAGACTACGTTAGAAAAAAAAGCTTTGACTGTACCAGTGATTCCACCTCCCCGGCCCCCCGTGCTTCGAGGCACCCAACACAAACCAGCCACGAAAGCTACCCACTCCTACGTTTGAATAGATTGCAATAGGTACACTTAATATCAAAGAAGTGTATAAAATATACATCTTGAAATTATCTTTCTTCGCAAACATCCATGAAAACAGAGGAGTGCCCTGAAGAATGAATGACAGTTAAATGTTAGAACCCCAAATCCCACCCCCAAGCTCCCCCTCCTATGCATAAGCAGCAGCAAAGCAACAACCACTTCCCCCCCGAGCAAAAAAACGCATCGGCAACCCCCATCGAACAATCAAGCGCGCAGCAAAGCATCAATAAAGACACAGACTTGCAGAACCCCAAAGACTACTCGTTCACCTGATAATTCGAAATACCACAGTGTGTGTGTCTCTCTCTCACCCTCGCTCTCACACTCTCTTCTCCTCTCTTCCCCTCTCTCCGCCTCTCTCTCTTTCTCTCTCTCCCTCTCTCTCTCTCTCGCACCCTGTCTCTCTCCCTCTCTGTCTCATTCTGACATTCTCTCTCTCTCTCCCTCCCTCTCTCGCTCTCCCTTCCCCTCTCTCCCTGCCCCTCTCTTTCTCCCCCTCTCTCTCCCACCTCTCCCCCTCCAAATAAGGGAAAAAGGTGTCATAATTTCACAGGTGAGCAGCCACTCTCTGTAACAACAATGAAAGGACTCTGCCGAGATCCAACCCCTGTGAGGCTGCCAGGGCAGAAACATCCCAGGCCGAGTGTTCCGGCAGTGTGGGCACCAGCTCACTGACGACTTCACGGCCATTGTCAACACTTCACTAATGCAGGCTTCACATCGGCCAGCATCGTCCCTGCACCAAAGAACTATATACCTTCAGAATGAAACGACTACCGTCTGGTGGAACTGCCGCCAATCATCACAAAGAGCGTGAAACGGCCGGTAATGACACAAATCAATAACTCCAATCCTGCCGCACTGGTTACTCACCAATATTCTTACTGACAGAACCGCTCTGTAACAAATTCCAACTCTACCATCTATATACAGCCCTGTGCAACTGGGTGTTGGACTGTTGAAACAACCGGCTTTAGAAAGTCAGGATGTACAACTGCTCCTCACTCCCAATCATCCTCAACACAGGCGGTGAGCTGAGCCCATTGCTGTACACTCTGTTCACACATGACCGCACGGCTAAACACCCGGGGAATCACCTTGTCAAGATCGCCAACGACACGACAGTGTGGGGTCCATCACATATTAATGAGATGACGTAGAGAGAGAAGGGCTCAAGGCCGGGTACACCCCAACCCACAAACTCACCCCACCACACCCTCATTACCCCGAGTTTATCATTTCCTGGCACTCACCATATGTACAGATACTCCTGTGCCGAACGTCACTTTATGGACATACTACCAATGTTTTAAGCTATGACATGTTTTTATATAATTCTGATATTTATCTCTGCGATTTTTGTTCCTGCATGAGATCCACAGCAACAATGATTTATGTTCCCCTTTACAACAGTTCACTGGATTGACATTAAACAATGCTGTGTATTGAACCCTGGGGAGAATACCACGACCACCCACATTATCTGTACACCCTCCTGATTTTATAACCTCCGATAATGTTACCCCCCATTCTCCTGTGGAATAAAGATCCAGCTCGGCCAACCACTCCCTATAACTCGGCCCTCTAATCCAGGCAGCATCCTAAACAAACTCTTCTGCGCCCTGATAATGGCATTCCTACGATAGTATGAAAAGAAAAGACGTATTTAATTTTCGGTGTAGTCTTACCAACATTTTATATAACTACAATACAATGTCCACAATCGAGAACTCAATGCCTAACTGATGAAGGCCAGCATGTTTAAATCCTTCTTTTCCATCCTCGATACTTGCCCGTCCACTTTCAGTGAACTGTACACCTGTACTCCCAGATCGCACTGTTCCACAGCACTCCATGACCTCCCATTCACTATACCAGTCCCATCCTGGTTTGACTGCCAAAAATCACCATCTCTCACTTGTCCAAGTTGAAACCATTTGCCATTTCTCAGCCCATCTCTATAACTGATCCAAGGGCCCCTTGAAATTATTTGTAACCTGTTGCAATATGAAAAACAAGCTTGCTAACGGTGCCAGGTATTCATGTCAAATCAATGGCATGAATAATGAATTACAGAGGCCCCAATACTGACACACACATCCCACTCGTCACAGGCATCCATTCGCTAAATCCAATTTCAGTCACCACCCTCTGCTTCCTGTCATTGAACCGGGTGCGAATCCACCTCGCAAGCTCCCCGTGAATCTCACGTGACCGAACCGTCCAGATGAGCTGCCACGCAGGATCTTGTTAGAGGCTTCACCAAAGTCCGCTTAGACAAAATCTCTGCCCTACGTCATCTATCTCCATCGTTACCTTTTCGGACATCTCCAGAATATTTGTGAGGTATGATGTCCCAAAATATCTGAGAGGTATGATGTCCCAAAATATTTGAGAGGTATAATGTCCCACTGGGAATTGCGGTCGGTGATTCCCCCATAACCAGTGTCTAACCACCCGAGACCTCAGCTTCACTGCAGATTGAGGAAATTCCAACCCGAGCTGTAGAATTACCAGACTGGATCGAAGTCCATATACTGTGAGTTGCATGTTCTTAGAGACTCCATCCTTACATTATAACACAGTCACAGATGCTTTGTTGCTGGCCATTTGACGTTGTGTTCCTGCCATTTTCGGTTCACAAACTAAGGTCAGAGGGGACTCTCAGGATCTTCTGCCTACGTTTTTGTTCAGGCTGGTTTACCAGGCTGTAGATTGTGAGAGGATACGGATACACTTCAGCTTGTCTCCAGCAGCTAAACTATCTTTGATCACTGTCTTCTTGCACTGTGGGATCTTGCCCAGCACAGTTGGCTGCGATGTTTCCCTCAGGGTAGCAGAAACACAATGTAAAATTATAAAACAGAAAATGCTGGGAACTCAGTACATCAGGGTACATCCGTGAAGGAGAAATTGTGGAAGACCCAGTTTCAGAACTGAGACTGCCCGAGATGCTGCCGATCTGCTGAATGTTTGCAGCATTCAACCATTTTACTTTAAATCTCCTGCAACAGCAGTTTCTCTTATTTTTAATGCAAAGATATTAACTGATTGTAAGGTTGCGGATGTTGTTCCTTTATTCAATAAAGGCAGTAGAGATCGCCCAGGAAATTATACACCAACGAGCCTTGCTTCAGAGTTTGGTAAATTGATCGGGAAGATCCTGAGAGGCAGGATTTATGGACATTTGGAGTGGCATAATATGATAAGGAATAGTCCGCATGGGTTAGTCAAAGGCAGGTCGTGCCTTACGAGCCTGATTGAATTTTTTGAGGATGTGACTAAGCACATTGATGAAGGAAGAGTAGCAGATGTAATGTATATGCATTTCAGCAAGGCATTTGATAAGGTACACCATGCAAGGCTTATTAATAAAGTAAGGAGGCACGAGGTCCGAGGGGTCATTGCTTTCTGGATCCAGAACTGGCTTGCCAATAGAAGGCAAAGTGTTGTTGTAGACGGGTCATATTCTGCATGGAGGTCGGTGACCAGTGCTGTGCCTCAAGGATCTGTTCTGGCACCATTTCTCTTCGTAATGTTTATAGATGACCTGGATGACGAAGTGAAGGGATGGGTTAGTAAATTTGATGATGACACAAAGGTCGGGGGTGTTGTGGATAGTGTGGAGGGCTGTCCATGGTTACAGCGGGACATTGATAGGATTCAAAACTGGGCTGAGAAGTGGCAGACGGAGTTCAACCCAGTTAAGATGTGAAGTGGTTCATTTGGTAGATCAAATATGACGGCAGAATATAGAATTAATTGCGACTCATGGCAGTGTGGAGGATCAGAGGGATCTTGGGATCCGAGTCCATAGGACACTCAAAACTGCTGCGCAGGTTGACTCTGTGGTTCAGAAGGCATGTGGTGTGTTGAACTTCATCAATCGTGGGATTGAGTTCAAGACCCAAGAGGTAATGTTACAGCTATACAGCATCCAGGTCAGACCCCACTTGGAGTACTTTGCTGAGTTCTGGTCACCTCACTACAGAAAGGATGTGGAAAACATAGAAAGGGTGCAAAAGAGATTTACAAGGATTTTTCTGGATTGGGAGCAACCCTTATGGGAATAGGTTGTGTGAACTTGTTCTTTTCTTCTTGAAATGGAGGATGAGAGGTGACCTGATAGAGGTGTATTAGATGATGAGAGGCATTGATCCTGTGGATTGTCAGAGGCTTTTTCCCAGGGCACAGTTTTAAAATGCTTGTAAGTAGGTACAGAGGCGATGTCAGGGCTAAGTTTCTTTTACGCAGACAGTGGTGAGTGCGAGGAATGGGCTGCCGGCGGCGGTGGTGGAGGCGGATACAGTACGGTCTTTTAAGAGACTTTTGGATAGGTATGTGAAGCTTAGAAGAATAGAGGGCTGGTAACCCTAGGAAATCTCTAAAGTATGTTCATGTTTGGGACAGCACTGTTGGCCGAAGGGTCTGTGCATTGTGCTGTAGGTTCTCTATGTTTCTATGCTTCTGTGTTCTCAGTTCATTCCATAAGGCCAATGCTCACAGCATCCTTTCCTCACACTATCATGCTGCTGTATTTACTCCCGAGGCCACTCTCCCTACCCTGAGAGGCAGTGAACACAGAGCGATAAAAAATGTGCAACTCTTCTTGCAGCTCTAGTGGGCTGTTACCCTGGAAACAGAGGAAGTGGCTCACCAAAAATAACCGAAAAGGGAAATAACAAACGCAACATCGTATGCTGAGAGTTTAATTATGATAAAGTTTAACACTGCAGCCATTTTGTAATGAAAAATCTAAAATTGTGAAGTCTGCTTTTGACGTGCAACTTTCAATTAATCGTCTAGTAGCTCTGGCTAACAAAAATGATCAATACTTAGCGATCAATAATATATTAACCACTGCCGTGAATACACCCAGTGACAGCCTCAATCACCTTCTGTTGCAACAAACTCCACAAATCGACAAATAAAGGGGAACATAAATCATTGTTGCTGAGGATCACATGCAGGAACAAAAATCGCAGAGATAAGTATGAGGATTATATAAAAACATGTCATAGCTTAAAACATTGGTAGTATGTCCATAAAGTGACGTTAGGCACAGGAGTATCTGTACATATGGTGAGTGCCAGGAAATGTTAAACTCGGGGTAATGAGGGTGTGGTGGGGTGAGTTTGTGGGTTGGGGTGTACCCGGCCTTGAGCCCTTCTCTCTCTATGTCATCTCATTAATATGTGATGGACCCCACAACTGTCGTGTCTTTGGCGATCTTGACAATGTGATTCCCCGGGTGTTTGGCCGTGCGGTCATGTGTGAACAGAGTGTACAGCAATGGGCTCAGCACACCGCCTGTGTTGAGGATGATTGGGAGTGAGGAGCGGTTGTACATCCTGACTTTCTGAAGCCGGTTGTTTCAGTAGTCCAACACCCATTTGAACAGGGCTGTATTCACATGGTACTGCAAATCTGTAATTTTATTGATGCATTGCTTCACGCCAAAGTGTTCGGTGGGGGTTCCAGATGTTTTTTGTTTGGTGGGGGGGGGGGTTGTTGCTTTGCTTATTCGGAGACACAAGAATTTAATGGAATGTTTAACCATTTAATTGAACAAAGAAGGACACTTAACGATAATCACCACAATGTATTGTGTGATGTCCTTTGTAAATATCCTATAGCTGACATTTGAAACAGACAGGCCGCATCCAACAATGTGTTTTGATTTTGGACCAGCTTCTGCACTGCTGGAAGTTCTGTAGAGATGAAACTACCAACAGATTTACTGGAGGCATCTCATGACAGGGTTAAAACAGCCATTAGAATTTCAGCTCCACATTACAAAATGGCTGAGAGCTCAGTATTCATCTTTGTCACAATTAAACTCAACGTATGTGAGGTTGTTCCTTATTTCCTATTTTCAGTTAGTTCTGCTCAGCCACTTCCTCCATCACCAGGGTAACAGCCCAGCAGAGCTGCAGAGTGTTGAACATTTTTATCGCTCTCTGGTCACCGCCCCTCAGTGGCCTCAGGAGCCGGTGTGGAGGCCCGGATGCTTTGAGCAATCACTGCATGGAATATGTGATGTTTATGTTGCAATAAAGAGATAACTAATGATTGTAGGGAATGCATTTATGCAAATCTGTTTAGGACGTCACAAACCACAATCCCCTTGTTCATACATTCCTCCTCACTAATCTTCCACCAGATACTTATCCCTGCATGCGGCCTAAGTGCTACACCTACCCGTACACCCCCTCCCTCACCTCCATTCAGACACAGAACAGTCCTTCCAGGTGAGGCAACACTTCACCTGGGAATCGGCTGGGGTCATCTATTGCGTCCGGTGCTCCCGATGCGGCCTCCTTCACACTGGTGAGACCCGCAATAAACTGGGAGGTCGTTTTGTCGAGCATCTCTCTATCATCTGCCACAAGGGAGACTTTGCAGTGGCCAAACATGTTTATTCTGATTCCCATTCCGACGCTTGAGCTATGGCCTTCACTTGTGCCAAGATGAGACCGGCCTCAGGGTGGAGGAACAACACTTTATATTCCATCTGGGTACCCTCCAACCTGGTTGTATGAATACTGAATTCTCCTTCCAGTAAACAGATCAGTGCACCCACTTCTCTATTCCCCACTCTGAACTTTCATTTCTGCTGACCACCCTATTAATTCCCCCCGGGTCCCCTCCTCCCTTTCCCCTATTGACAACTCTCAGATTCTTTATTCTCCAGCCCTTAACCTGCCCATCACTTGACTTCACCAATCACCTTCCACCTCCCCTCTTTCTCCATCCCGACCTTTTCATTCAGATCATTTCCCCTCCTCCTCAGGAATGAAAAAGGCTGGTGTTCCAAAATGTCGACTGTTTACTCTTTTCCATACACACTGCCTGTTGTGCTGAGATCCTCCAGCATTTTGTGCGTGTTGCTTTGGATTGAACGTTCATGCCAAGGGGCTGGAGACTACCCAGTCGGTATATGAGGTGTTGCTCCTCCAGCCTGAGTTTGGCCTCATCGTGGCGGTAGAGGAAGCTATGCATGAGCATGTCCGAATGGGAATGTGAAGCAGAGTTGAAGTGAGTGGGAACGGGGAGATCCTGTCTCGAAGAAGCGGTCCCCCAATCTGCGTCGGGTCTCGCCGATGTGGAGGAGCCGCACCGGGAGCACCGGGTGCAATAGATGACCCCAACTGACTCACTAGTGAAGTGTTGCCTCAACTGTAAGGACTGTTTGGGGCCCTGAATGGTGGTAAGAGAGGAGGTGTAGGGACAGGTGTAGCACTTACGCTTGCAGGGATAAGTACCGGGTGGAAGATCTGTGGGGAGGGACGTGGGGACCAGGCAGTCGCGGAGGGAACGATCCCTGCGAAAAGCAGAGAGGGGTAGAGAGGGAAAGATGTGCTTAGTTGTGGGGTCCTGTTGAAAGTGGTGGAAGTTGCTGAGTATAATATAGTGGATCCGGAGGCTGGTGGGGTGGTATGTCAGGACAAGGGGAACTCGGATCCTGTTGTGGTGAAGGGAGGATTGGGTGAGGGCCGAAGTGCGGGAAATGGAGGAGGTGCGGGTGAGAGCATCATTGATGACGGCAGAAGGGAAACCACGATTCTTAAATAAAGAGGAAATTAGAGATGCCCTGGAATGGAAAGCCTCATCATGGGAGCAGATGCAGCGGAGACCGAGGAACTGGGAACAGGGAAAAACATTTTTGCATGTGGATCCATCCCAGTTTCACTCTGCCTCCTCCTCCAGCTGCCTATCACCTCTCTCATCGTTCTGCCTTCTTCTACTACACATAGTGTTTTACCTTCTTTACCTTTCCTGCCAATCACCTCTCTGTTACCCCATCCCCACCCCTTGATCTTTCCCTTTACTATTTTTTCAACTGGCACCTACCAGCCATCTCCTTCCCACCCTACCCCCACCTTCTTTATAGGGCCCCTGCCTTCTTCATACGGGATATGAATCGAACCCGTAACTCTGAGAACCGGGAGGTGGAGAGATGGGGACGGGAAGATACAGCAGGAAAAACCAAAAATGTAGCTGGTGTAAAATGCGGCAGGTAGGTCTGACAGAGTCCCTCCACCTGTCACGTGATCCAGATTCTCATTCCCATTTCAAACGCAGATCTGCAGTATCTCAGGTTTTCGCTTCCGAGGCCCCGCCCCCGCTCTCACAGACTCCGGATGGGCGGGGTTTTCTTTCAGTTCTCTGTTGAAGCGGATCGTCTGCTGGGAGCGGATGGTCCGATCGCTGTCTCCGGGGCAAATTGATCACGTTCTCATCGGTGAGTATTGAGGCCGGTCACTAGGGGTGAACGCGACCGACAATTTCACATCGGTGAGTACTGAAGCCGATCCCGGGGGAAGGGAACCTGATGCTGGGCAGAGAGTCCCGTCAACTTCCTTGAACTGGCGGCCTCGTCCCGCTTCCTGGACACAACCTGTCGTGGTCGGTCCGGGTTATGGGACCTTTACACCGAACCGCCTGAGGTGAGCCGCCGCTCAGCCCCTGGTGTTCTGGTCCCAGGAGCGGGATGAGGTGGTGATGCCGAGACTGAACCCATCCATTAAGATGTACCTGGGGAACTTTACCTCCATCACCCGGCCCGGTATCGGATCCAAACTTCACCTGGATCGACGCCTGGGGTCGATAATTGTTTTACATATTTCCAGCACACTGGAAGCGGCCGTTCGGCCCGTTGTGTTCTTGCAGACTCGAGCGTTAAACAGAGTAATCGCACCCTCGGGACACTGCTCCACGCGTATGAGAAATTCATCCTTCCCCCGTTCAGACAGGACAGTGAGATCCAGATCTCTCACGTCCTCCCGGGGTGCTGGGAAGTTTATTTCCATCTTCTTTCCATGACTACGACTTGTCAAAATGCTGAAAGCTTTTCCGGTCATCTGGCCCTATTAATTCGAGAATTAACTATTTTTTTCATTTACCTGAGTTTCTCTGAATTGTACACTCCCTGCGGAATTTCCAAAGGAGCAACCCAGGCTGTCTAATATTTCCACACGATTGAAATGGGGAATCTTTATTTTGTTTTCCATGTACAGAGGTAGAGTGAAAATCGTGTCTCCGGTATTCTCCACACAGATCAATACATTGCAGTAGTACATTGAGGTAAAACAAATCATTCTGGTTACAGAGAAAGTGCAGTGCAGGTAGATATGTGGTGCAAGGTCACATCGATTTAGACTGTGAGGTCAGGAGTCCACTCATCACGCTGTTCGCTTCTAACAGCAGAATGGACACCGTCCTTGAGCCTGGTGGAATGTTTCTGTTTTATTTTCTCTTCTCCCCTATGGGGCATTAGAAATGAGAATGTTCAGGGTTATAGGGATCTTTCATTATGTTGTTTGCTTTACTGTGGTAGTGAGAAGTGTTGACAGAGTCCACGGAGGGGAGGTTGGTATCTATGATGTGCTCAGCTGTGTCCACAGTTCTCCACTATTTTATTCAGTTAAAGGAAGAGCAGTAGCCGTACGAATATATGAAGAATCGGGATGGAATACTTTCTGCGGTGCATTGAAAAAGTGTGTAGGGTAGAAAAGGACATATACCAAAGTTCTTATTGTTTGTTCTGGATTTGTTATATTGGAATCTGTTATCTACTAGTGCGTACTATTATTTCAGGGTCTGTGTATTGCGGCAGGAACATCAGAGATCGCCCTTCATCCCATTCTCCCATCTGGCTCCATCTGCTCATCCCCTGCCGATCTGGTTCAACCTCTGCCCGGCCTGTATCCCACCTCCTCAATGAGAAATATCAACCACCTTGTTCAATCTTTGTCCAGCCTGTATCCCACCACCTCATTGAGAAATATCAACCACCTTGTTCAACCTCTGTCCAGCCTGTATCTCACCATCTCAATGAGAAATATTAACCATCTTGTTCAACCTCTGTCCGGACTGTATCCCACCAATGATTATTCATCAACAATCTTTCTCCTACCGTTGTCTTCATTGTGAAGTATTTTGCCTTACTGAGTTATTTCTGAATTTTGTTTTTGTTACCAAGAAATAACAGAGAATTTGTTGAATGCAGCACAAGGAAGGGTAAAGGCTGCCATTACAATCTTAGCTGAAACGATACGAAATGGAAAAGGAGGGAATATGGTGTTGAAATAAATATCAGCCATGGTTGAGTGGTGGAGCAGACTCGATGGACCGAATTTCCTAATTCTGTTCCTCTGTCTTGCGTCTTTCCATGACTGGACGATGACTCTTACCATATCAGGTTTTATTACGTGTGATGGACAAATACAGATTTGTTCACTGAGGGATGTCCCAGTGGGTGTTGTAGGGACCGGTGCTTGGAGCCCACTTGTCCCCAAAGTGAGTCAACTATTTGACTGAGGAACAAAATTCAACATTTCCAAGACCAACACGAGGTAATCTGCAGATGTTGGAAATTCAAACAATACACACAAAATGCTGGTGGAACACAGCAGGACAGGCAGCATCTATAGGGAGAAGCGCTGTCGACGATTCGGGCCGAGACCCTTCTTCAGGACTAATTGAAAGGAGAGATACTAAGAGATTTGAAAGTAGTGAGGGGAGGGGGGAATGCGAAATGATAGAAGGCCGGAGGGGATGGGATGAAGCCAAGAGCTGGAAAGGTGATTGGCGAAAGTCATACAGAGCTGGAGAAGGGAAAGGATCATGGGACGGGAGGGCTCAGGAGAAAGAAAGGGGGAGGGAAGCACCAGAAGGAGATGGGGAACAGGCAGGGTGATGGGCAGAGAGAGAAAAAAAGAACAAACATCTAAGTATGTCAGGGATGGGGTAAGACGGGGAGGTGGGGCATTAACGGAAGTTAAAGAAGTCAATGTTCATGCCATCAGGTTGGAGGCTACCCAGCCGGTAAAAAAGGTGTTGTTCCTCCAACCTGAGTGTGGATTCATCTTTACAGTAGAGGAGGCCATTGACAGGCATATCAGAATGGGAATGGGACATGGAATTAAAATGTGTGGCCACTGGGAGGAGCCGGGGTCGGGATCACTCTCTGCGGGCCGCAAATATCACTTTCCCATCGGTGAGTATTGAGACCGATCCCCAGCGGGGAGATCCGATGTTGGTCGTGAGCCCCGAACTGAGGGCCAATTACTCCTTTAGTACCCAGTTATATGGCCTCGTCAAAAATGTGTCGACTTCACTTAATCTGCATTGAATGATACAAACCAGGAGCCCAGGCTGTCTATTTCCGCAGAATTGAAATGGTATTCCCGCCAATAGGTCACGTGAGGCTGTGTGCTGCAGATCTATCCCGCCCTCCGCCTTGTGACGCAAGATCACGTGGTGTGTTGATAGTTCCCGGATGGGTGGTGATGCCTCCGCTAGGTTGTGCTGGGGAGATCTGATGTTGGCCCTGAAGCGCTCCTTGCATTTGTCCTGGACCTCTATGGCTGTTGTGTCTTCTTCCGGACTGGGGTGGGTGAGAAAGGAGAACGTCCCAGGTTGTGGGGATCTTTGATTTCACTGCCTGCTTTACCGAGGGACTGGGAAGTCCAGGGGGGAGAATGGTTTCTGTGATATGCTGATCTGTATCCAAAAGTTTCTGCAGTTCCTCACAGTCACGGGCAGAGGAGTTACCATGCAAAGTCGTGATGTATCTGGATGGGAAATTTTCTATGGTGTGTTGATATAAAAATTGGTGAGCGTCAAAGTATATATGGCAACGTTCTTATTGTTTGCTCTAACTTCGTCATTTTAGAATCTTTTATGCAGTAGTATGTACTATTAATTCAGTATCTGTGTGTTGCTTGAGGACCATCAGTGATAGTCCTTAATCCCTTCTCCCACCTGGTTCCATCTGCTCATCCCTGCCCATCTTGTTCAACCTCTGCCCAGTCTCCTAACCCCCACTCCCGCCCGCTTCAGTGATATAGAACTACCATTTGGGTGAACTTCTGTCCAACCTTTATCCCACACCTCAATGTTATACATCAGCAATCTTTCCTCCAACCTTTGTCTTCATTGTGAAGTGTTCTTTTGTACCTTTGGCCTGGCTGAGTCATTTTCAGAATCGGTTATTGTTAGCTGGAATGCCGGAGGGTCATCAGGTCCCAGTTCTGTTGTGCATTGGTGTGGAGGTGCTAGTTTATGAACAGTGACGGGCTGACACACTGCAGCATTTTACTGGCATCAAAGAGTACTGGGAGAGTTGGTACTTGGGCTATAATCCTGTGATCAGCGTTCCAGCCATATGGAACTGTGGATGATTTAGCTTTAACATTGGATTGTGCTTCTACAGATGGGGCTGGATAGTCGTCCTTCTGCAATGAAGCAGAAATTTCGAGCAGCTGGACATTGGTTGTGGGGAAATCCGGGATTGTGAGATGGGTGGGGGACGATGTGTGAGACTCTCAGGGTTGTTAAATGACAGGTTCAGCTGTTTGACACTGTGAGGTTGGGAAGTGGATATCACAGTTTTTGATCCAGGTAAAAAGGACGCAGGAATCGAGCTGCTTGGACTTAAGAGGTGTTGAGAGAGTATTCCTGGTCTGGGATCAGATGTGGTTTTTTTTCTGGAGTTCCTTTGGAAGCAAACACTTCTACTGAGGAGAAGATGGGTTACCAGTCCATCCTCACAGGGAGAGGCTATGACTAAATGTGTTGATCTGTGTTTACAACAATAGAAATAGACTCGTGAGTTTTGGTGTTCAAACTGTGTTTGGAAATTCCCCCCCTCCCCCCCCCCCCCCCCCCCGCTGTCACCTGTCTGTCACTCGGTGGAAATCAGGCAGAATCTCAGGTTGCTGGAGATCTGCACTAAAAACTGTAAACGTTTGAAGTCATTCTGACAAAACATTATTAAACTGAATTGTAAAGTTTGTTCCTCTCCCCCCAGGTGTTCCTTACCTGCTTAGAGTTTCTGGTAATTCCAGTTTCTTTTTATTACATTCACCCTGGACTGGTTTATATTTCCTGAAATGCACCTGTTTTAACCTGGGAATGGAAATGACTCATCTGTGATAGTAGAACATTAAAGAAAGCACAACTTTTCCCTGAAAATTATCCTGCTACCAATTTGTCTGTTATTCCAGGAAATGTGTTCAGTGCAGTTATTGCTAAGAAGGTTTACAAGAATAATCACAGGAATAATTGGCTTTATGTATGAGGAGCATTTGATGGTTCTGGACCTGTGCTCAATGGAGTTCAGAGGGTCGATGGGGGTGGTGGGGGGGGGGGGGGGTGGAGTGTGGTTAAGGAAACCTACCGGATGCTGAAAAGCCTGGATCCAGTGGTCATGGAGAGGATGGTTCCATCAGACGGAGTGTCTGTAATCTTACAGCACAATCTCAGAATAAAAATGCTTCCGTTTAAAATTGAGATGAGAACAAAAATGGCCAAAAGCTGTCTGATCTGTAGAATCTGTTGCCGCAGAGGTAGGTTGATGGTGCCATTGAGTGTATTTATGACATAGATTACATATTCATGACTGCTAAGTCACTTCAGGGTTGCAGGAGGAAGGCAGGAATATGGTGTTGGAATCAATCTCAGACATGTTTGAGTGGTGGGGCAGACCAGATGGATCGAATCACCTAATTCTGTTCCTGTGACTTCTGTCTTACCAGGACTGTATGATGGCTCCTTCTTATCCCATATCGTTCTGTGATGTGTGAGGGTCAATAAAAAGTTGTTCACTGAGATCATTACATCTGCCTTCAAAGTTTAAATATCAGTCAGTTTTGTTTTTAGTAACATTTAGTAGAAAAGTTTGGTACTCCTTTTTATTGATAATGTACTTCATTATCTTTCATGTTAAAGTTAGACCTGCGGTGAGAGATTTATTGGAAGAAAAACCCAACTGGAAGCAAACCACAGCTGAAGACGAGGGAACAGCAACAAGTGTACCAGCCCGGGGATTGTGAGAATGAACTGGAGAGGACCCATCTGACTCGGAGATGCCAGGATTTAGTTAGGACAAAGTTTGGTGAGTCTCATTTACTCAAACACTGGTCCTTTAGACATTACATACCTGTACAAAGGAAGGTAGGAAATAGTTGGAGTGAGACTGAATGTGCCCAGAAGTAACAGATATGCCTCTGTCAGACCCAGTTCCAATCACTTCAGGTCTGGTAATATGCTTCGAGCAGCACAGCCGTTTAAAACCAGTCCCTCTCACTCACAGTGTTTACTCAGTTCTAGATCTTGCATCTCCTGAAGTAACTTTTGGTCAGTTCTGAGTGGGGAGAGGGAAAGAGAGGAGAGTGTTTATACTGACTGTCTTTTAAAAAGAGTAATTGTTTGAACTTGCTGCAAACTCTCTACCCATACCCTATACTTTCTCAATTAAATTATTGACCTAGATGACAAGTAGCAATGGGCGTAACCCCAGGGAACGTCACTAAGTTCGGGACTCGAGTTCATGAAACAGCCTCTCACCCTCTGCTTCCTACCAATCATCTGTTTGCAGACCCTGGGGCTCTGTAACAAACTCAATGTTATCAGGAAGATTAGTCAGTAATTAAAATGAAGAGAGAATTGTGGCCTCCTGAAAGGACACGCGAGCTGAGCTGACTGATTCATTGGACCAGATCCACCCTCGTTGACAACGTAATTTACCCCTTTCCCACCCACCCATGTCATGTTACTTCCGATCACCCACAGTACCCAAACCACCCTCCGTCCCGCCAGTGGCCCCACACCCTTCTGACCATTCACCCCACACCGACACATAGACAGGACCCCTTCACCCACGTCCACCCTCCCAGCTTGGGGAATCAGAGCAAACTGTTCCCGCAATCTCGACTCAGTGCAAAACTAAAATCAGGTATGCAAGACTGGAGAGCCCGGAGCCTCCAGCTGTCCGGCTCGGGCCCGGCCCTTTCCCACTGCAACCAGCCCTGGATTTACACAAACCTGAGATCAACACCTTCCTCACGTCATCTGAACAGGAAACACCCCGGCATTAGCTGCGGTTGACATCGTCCTGCGAATTGCAGTAGGTCTCCTTATGCGGTCAAACTCCCCGTGTCCGAAATGGGGACCGGAACCGTACATGGTCGAACTCCCCGCTGTCCGAAATGGAGACCCGAACACGACGTGGTCAAACTCCCCGCTGTCGGAAATGGAGACCTGAACCGTACGTGGTCAAACTCCCCGCTGTTCGAAATGAAGACCGGAACCGTACGCGGTCAAACTCCCCGCTGTCCGAAATGGAGACCGGAACCGTACGCGGTAAAACTCCCGGCTTGGAAACGTAATCGCATGGTGGACTTGTTCGGTGACTGGTGAACATATGTGATTAACGACCCAGCAACTGCGGACTGAATAAATATTTAGTCTAACAATTCTAATCAGACACACTATCTCCTCGCCTTTCTCTCTCACCCCTGGCTACTTACCGCCTCTCCCTCACCACTCCCTCCTCCCAGTCCCTCTTCATCATTCAGCCCTCTACCCCAGTGCTTACTTCTTTCTCCCTCTCGCCCTCACCGTCTCGCCTCTCCCTCATCATCGCCCCTCTCAATCATCCTTGGTTCCTCATCGCCGTTCTCCCTCTCCCCCTTCTCTACCCCTCTGTTACACCCCTATTCGACCAGTCTCCCACTCTCTATCACCCTTTCCTCGCTTTCTACTCCCACCACTGTCTCTACTCCTCTTTTAACAAATCGTACTCCTCTCTCGTCTCTCTTCATCTCTTCACTCTCTCATGCCTGTTTTAATTTCTCTCACACTCTCTCCCCTCTGTCCATCTGTTTCTCTTACTCTTCCATTCTCTCTCCTATCCCACATTCCCTGTCTCTACCCCATCACTTGTCATCCCACTCCCAATCTCAGTCACCCTCTGTCTTCCCCTCTCCATCTCCTCCTCTCTCATGCACCCTCTCACCTCACTCAGACTCGTCTTTCTCACTCACTCACCTCTGCCTGTCTGTAACCTCCTCCATTTTTAACCCTCTCCCTCGCTATCTCTTTCCCAATGTCCTACCCTCTCCCCCTCGCTCTCCCAAGCAATCTCCCTGTTGGCATCCGTATCCCACACGGTCTTCTCCTCTATCTCACCCTCTAAATGCACCGCTCGTCCTAAGCGTTCCCCCTCTTCGCTCTCTCTCACTCTCTCTCAACACACCCCTGTTCCCCTCTCCCTTCCTCCCTCCCTCTCTCTCTCTCCTTCCCTCTCGTCACACCCCGCGCTCTCCACCTCATCCCATACTGTACATACATCAACAGTACTGAAATGCCAAGTGCCGTTTGTAACTGGGATATTTCTGGGTTTCAGATCCTCATTAATGGTCTTCTTTATATGAGGATCAGCAGGATCCTGGGGTCCGAGTCCATAAGGCACTCAGAGCAGTTACGCAGGTTGACTCTGTAGTTAAGAAGACATACAACGCATTAGCTTTCCTCAGTCATGGGATTCAGTTTAAGAGCCGAGAGGTAATGTTGCAGCTATGTAGGACCCTGGTCAGACCCCACTTGGAGTACTGTTTTTAATTCTGGTCGCCTCACTACAAGAAGGATGTGGAAACCATAGAAATGGTGCAGAGGAGATTTACAAGGATGTTGCCTGGATTGGAGAGCAGGCCTTATGAGAATAGGTTGAGTGAACTCCGCCTTTTCTCCTTGGAGCGACCGAGGAGGAGAGGTGACCTGATAGAGGGATATAAAATAATGAGAGGCATTGATCGTGTGGATAGTTAGAGTCTTTTTCGCAGGGCTGAAATGGCTAGCACGAGAGGGCATAGTTTTAAGGAGCTTGTAAGTGGGTACAGAGGAGATGTCGGGGTAGTTTTTTTTTTACGAAAATGGTGTGCGTGGAATGGGCTGTCGATGGCGCTGATGGAGGTGGAAACGATAGGGTCTTTTTAAGATACTGCTGGATGGCTAGGTCCGTAGACCCAAAGAACACTATAACACAGAAACAGGCCTTTTGGCCTTTCTTGGCTGTGCCAAATCATTTTTCTGCCTAGTCCCACTGACCTGCAACTGGACCTTATCCCTCCATAA
Source organism: Hemitrygon akajei (assembly GCF_048418815.1). Lineage (NCBI taxonomy): Eukaryota > Metazoa > Chordata > Chondrichthyes > Myliobatiformes > Dasyatidae > Hemitrygon > Hemitrygon akajei. Next base: position 7,613,815 of record NW_027331933.1, on the reverse strand, counting down.
CCCTCTCATCCATATACCTGTCCCAAGTTTTTCTTAAATGTTAAAAGTGAACCTGCATTCACCACTTCATCTGGCAGCTCATTCCACACTCCCAGCAGTCTCTGTGTGAAGAAGCACCCCACCCCCCCCCCCGCCATGTTCCCTTTAAAATTCTCTGTTTTTTTCACCCCTAGCCTCAGTGTGAAAAGCCTGCTTGCATTCACTCTATCTATACCCACCATAATTTTATACTACTCTATCAAATCACCCCTCATTCTCCTACGCTCCAGGGAATAAAGTCCTAACCTATTCAACCTTTCTCTGTAACTCAGTTTCTCAAGTCCCGGCAACATCCATCTAAAAGTTCTCTGCACTCTTCCAACCTTATCAATATCCTTCCTGTAATTAGGTGACCAAACCTGCACACAATACTCCAAATTCGGTCTCTCCAATGTCGTATACAACCTCACCATTACATTCCAACTCTTATACTCAATACTTTGATTCATAAAGGCCAATGTACCAGAAGCTCTCTTTACAACCCTATCTACTTGTGACGCAACTTTTAGGGAATTATGAATCTATACTTCCAGATCCCTCTGTTCTACTGCACTCCTCAGTGTCCTATCATTTACCTTGTATGTTCTACCTTGGTTTGACCTTCCGAAGTGCAATACCTCACACTTGTCCGCATTAAACTGCATCTGCCATTTTTGCAGCCCATTCCTGCAACCGTCTGCAATCTTTGAAATCCTTCCTCACTGTCAACTACACCTCCAATCTTTGTATCATCAGCATATTTGTTGATCCAATTTGCCACATTATCATCCAGATCATTGATATGGATGGAAAAGAACAATGGACCCAGCACTGATCCCTGTGGCACACCACTAGTCACAGGCCTCCATTCAGCGTATCAATCCTCCACTACCACTCTCTGGCTTCTTCCATTGAGCCAATGTCTAATCCGATATACTATCTCTCCATGTATACCTAGCAAATGAATCTTCCTAACTAACCTCCCATGTGGGACCTTGTCAAAAGACTTACTGAAGTCCATGTATACAACATCCACTGCCTTCCCTTCATCCACTTTCCTGGTAACTCCCTCAGAAAACGCTAATAGATTGGTTAAACATGACCTATCATGCACAAATCCATGCTGACTTTTCCTAATAAGTCCCTGTCTATCCAAATACTTGTAGACCCTATCTCTTAGTACTCCTTCCAATAATGTACCTACTACTGATGTCAAACTTACCGGCCTATAATTTCCCGGCTTAATTTTTGACCCACTTTTAAACAATGGAACTACAAGAGCACCTCCGGCACCTGACCCGTGGATATCGACATTATAAATATTTCTGCCAGGGCCCCTACAAATTCAACACCAGTCTCCTTCAAAGTCCGAGTGAATACCCTGTCAGGTCCAGGGGATTTATCTACTCTGATTTACCTCAAGAAAGCAAGCACCTCCTCCTCTTCAATCTGTATGTTCCATGACCTCCCGACTTGTTTGCCTTGTTTCCATAGACTCCATTCAAGTTTCCTTAATAAATACGGATGCAAAAAAAAAAAAACCCATTTAATATCTCTCCCATTTCTTTTGGTTCCATACATAGCCGACGACTCTGATCTTCAGGAGACCAATTTTATCCCTTATTATCCCTTTGTTCTTAACATACCTGTAGAAGCTCTTAGGATTATTCTTCACCCTGACTGCCAAAGCAACCTCATGTCTTCTTTTAACCCTCCTGATTTCTTTCTTAAGTATTTTCTTACTCTTTTTATACTCCTCAAGCATCTTATTTCCTCCCTGTTGCATGTAAATGTTATACATATATCTCTTCTCCTTTATCAGAGTTCCAATATCCCTCGAGAACCAAGGTTCCTTATAGTTGTTCGTTATGCCTTTAACCCTAACAGGAACAAAAAAAAAATCTGCACTCTCAAAATTTCTCCTTTGAAGGCCTCCCAATTACCAATCACATCCGTGCCAGAGAATAACTTGTTCCAATCTACGCGTTTTAGATCCTTTCTCATTTCTTCAAATTTGGCTCTTTTTCCAGTTTATAACTTCATCCCGAGGACCAGATCTATCTTTATCCATGATCAAGTTGAAACTAATGACGTTATGAACAATGGAAACAAAGTGTACCCCTACACACACTTCCGTCACCTGCCCTAACTCACTTCCTAATAGGAGATCTAATATTACATCCTCCCTAGTTGGTATATCTATATATTGTTTTAGAAAACTTTGCTGAACACATTTCACAAACTCTAACCCATCTAGACCTTTAACAGTATGGAAGTCCCAATCAATGTGTGGGACTCCCACACATTTTAGACATCCTCTTTTAGACATCCTGATTTACTTCTTATGTGTTCTCTTGCATTTCTTATGCTCCATAAGAAACTGCCTGCCTATCCCTGTTATGCAACTCCATTCATTTTGTGCTTCACCAGGGTCTCAATATCTCTTGAAATCCATGTTTCCCTACAGTTTCTATCTTTACCTTTTATTCTGACAAGCACATACCCGCTTTGTACTTTCAAGATTTTACTTTGAAGGTCTCCCATTTACCAAGCACACCTTTGCCATAAAGCAGCCTGTCCCAGTCCACAGTTGCCAGATCCTAGTGTTGATTCCAGGTGTTGATCCATGTCCTGAACACATCCACCTTTCCTACGCTGCTCCTTGTACTGTAATATTCAGGGCTCAGCATATTCACTGCACCATGCTCAACGTTTTTATTCCTGACTTTGTCTGAGGACTGAACAATAACTGTCTCCACAACCTCTCCACTACCATTCAGGCTCCCATTCCCCCTGCAACTTTAGTTTACCCCCACCTACCCCACCTCCCAGCATGCAGCTCTATCACCCCTTTGGCTTTCCTCTCCCAGATCAATAAAAAGGACGTTCAGACCATGTACAGGCAGAGAGGAATAAATGGGGCACTTATGAACTACATGAAATTCAAGTGAACTCTTATGAAAGAAATAAAAGCAGGCATGAGGTTGCCCCAGCAGACAAGGTGAAGGAGAATCCTAATGGATTCTGCAGATATGTTAAGGGCAAAAAGATTGCAAGGGAAAAATTAATCCTCTCGAAGATCAGAATGGTAATCCATATGAGGAGACAAAATAGATGTGGGAGAGGTTTTCCTCATCCGTATTTACACAGGAGATGGACACAGAGTCTATAGAAGTGAGGTAAAGCTTCATGGACCCTGTACAGATTACAGTGGTGGAGGCGTTTGCTGTCTTAAGGCAAATTAGTGTGGATCAATCCCCAGGGCCTGACAAGTTGTTCCCTGTGACTCTACGGATGACAAGTGCAGAAATTGTAGCGGCCCAAGCACAGATATTTAAATCATCCTCAGTGACAGGTGAGGGACTGGAGGATTGGAGGGCAGCCAATGTTGTTCTGCTGTTCAAGGAAGACTCTAAAAATAATCTATCAAATTGTACATTGGTGAGTCTGACATTAGTACTGGGAAAGTTATAGGAAAGTATATGCAGGAACTGGATAAAAGTATTTGGATAGATGTGGACTGATTAAAAATAGACAGCATGGCTTTGTGCATGGTAGGTCATGTCTAGCCAATCTTATAGAGTCTCTCGAGGAAGTTATCAGTGAAGTGGATGAAGGCAAGGCAGTAGATGTTGTCTACATGGACGTTAGGAAGGCACTTTGCAAAGTCTCATATGGGAGGTTGATCCAGAAGGTTCGGTCACTCAGCATTCAAGACGAGATAGTAAATTGGATGAGACACTGTCTTTGGGAGAAGCCAGAGTGTGATGTCAGATCACACCTTGGCCACTAAAGTGATCTCATCTGAAATGTTGTACTACACCCATTGATGGATTTTGTAAATCTTTTTACAGGTTAAAAACGAGAAGGAATTTGTCTTCAGGAATCTCAAACACGGCACGCCAATTTTGCTGTCTCTATTAGATATTTATAAAGTGGAGTCGTCCGTCCTTCCTGCTCAGACTGTGGGGAGGGATCCACTAGGTCATCTGGCCAACTGTCAAGCCGGTCATTTTCCACAGGAGAAAGGCCGTTCACCTGCTCAGACATTGGGAATGGATTCACTCGGTTACCTCAATTGAAGTTACATCAGCAAATTCACGCTGGGCAAGAACGTTCACCTGTTCTTTGTGAGAGAGGAGATTCAGTCGGTTATCCCACCTGTGGACACAACAGTCAGTTTCCATTGGGCAGAGGCAGGTCATCTGCTGAACTTGTGGGGAGGGATTTACTCGGTCATCTCACATAATGGCTCTCCAGAGAGTTCACTCTGGAGAGCAGCCGTTCACCTGCTCGGACTGTGGGAAGGGATTCACTAAATTAACTCCCCTACTGAGACATCAGTCAACTCACGCTGGCGAGCGGCCATTCACCTGCTTAGACTGTGGGAAAGGATTCACTCGGTCATCCAGCCTACTGAGTCATCAGCGAGTTCACACTGGGGAGAAGCCGTTCATCTGCTCAGTCTGTGGGAAGGGATTCACTCACTTATCCACCCTACTGAGTCATCAGCGAGTTCACACTGGGGAGAAGCCATTCACCTGCTCGGACTGCGGGAAAAGATTCACTCAGTCATCCAACCTACAGAGTCATCAGCGAGTTCACACTGGGGAGAAGCCGTTCACCTGCTCAGAATGTGGAAAGGGATTCAGACAGATATCTCACCTACTGAGTCATCAGCTAGTTCACACTGGGGAGAAGCCGTTCACCTGCTCAGAATGTGGGAAGGGATTCACTCACTCATCCCATCTTCAGGGACACCGGCGAGTTCACACTGGGGAGAGGCCATTCACCTGCTCGGACTGTGGGAAGGGATTCACACAGTCATCTAGCCTTCAGAGTCATCTGCGAATTCACACTGGGGAAAGGCCGTTCACCTGCTCAGAATGTGGGAAGGGATTCACTCACTCATCCCATCTACAGAGACACCAGCGAGTTCACACTGGAGAGAGGCCATTCACCTGCTCGGACTGTGGGAAGGGATTCACACAGTCATCTAGCCTTCAGAGTCATCTGCGAGTTCACACTGGAGAGAGGCCGTTCGCCTGCTCAGAATGTGGGAAGCGATTCACTCGTTCATCCTACCTACTGAGTCATCAGCGAGTTCACACTGAGGAGAGGCCATTCACCTGTTCCGAATGTGGGAAGGGATTCACTCAGTCATCCCACCTACAGAGTCATCAGCGAGTTCACACTGGGGATAAGCCGTTCACCTGCTCAGAATGTGGGAAGAGATTCACTCGTTCATCCGACCTACTGAGTCATCAGCGAGTTCACACTGGGGATAAGCCGTTCACCTGCTCCGTCTGTGGGAAGAGATTCACTCTGTCATCCAACTTACTGGTACATCATCGAGCTCACAGTGGTGAGAAGCCGTTCACCTGCTCAGAATGTGGGCAGAGATTCACTCTGTCATGCAACCTACAGACTCACCAGCGAGTTCACACTGGGGAAAGGCCGTTCACCTGCTCAGTCTGTGGGAAGGGATTCACTCGGTTATCCCACCTACAGAGTCATCAGCGAGTTCACACTGGGGAGAAGCCGTTCATCTGCTCGGTCTGTGGGAAGGGATTTACTCACTCATCCACCCGACTGAGTCATCAGCGAGTTCATACTGGGGAGAAGCCGTTCATCTGCTCCGTCTGTGGAAAGAGATTCACTAAGTCATCCAACTTACTGGTTCATCATCGAGCTCACACTGATGAGAAGCCATTCAACTGCTCAGAATGTGGGAAGGGGTTCACTCAGTCATCCAGCCTTCAGAGTCATCTGCAAGTTCACACTGGAGAGAAGCCGTTCAGCTGCTAAGAATGTGGGAAAGGATTCATTCAGTCATCCCAACTACTGGCACACCAGTCAGTTCACACTAGGGAGTGGTCGTTGTTATGAATCCTTAGGTTTCGTTTGCTGTGGACTGTTATTTTATAAGAGAGAGAGAGAGAGTCTGACTTGCAACTTGTTTAAGTCGTTCGCAGCTAGTTTAGTATTAACCGAGGACACAGGCACTCAGAGTCAGGCAGAAACGAAGGAGTGGAAATGGAACAGTCGACAGAAAGGAACTAGTAGCCAAGGGTCACTATTTGTGACTTTCCTATGCCCACAAGGGTGGGTTAATTATCGATTCGGCATAAAGTACATCGAATGTGTGGTGGTCATCTCGTTTGAGCCATGAGAGTGGATCTGATTTGGGGTATCCTGTGAAGACCACTGATGCGTTACCCCTTGTCTGGGTGTGGTGTGGTAATACACTTGAAGACAATACGCCTTGTGACAAGTCACTTTCGGTAATCATTTGTATGTGGATTTGGAACGACGGATAAAATCTACAGCGACTGTTCTCTCGTTTTACCACCGTGGAACCTATGGAATTCGACATAATTGCCTTCTCTCGACATTTAACCTGGATTACAAATATCTCTTTCATCACCTATTCCATGAATGAACTGAACTTTCATACATTACCAAGCCTCGATTCCCTTAATCTCAATAATTTGGGAGTTAAATTTATACACACATATACACATTACCCTGTTAACTTTTGTTTATCTTGCTCAAGTTTCTATATAATAAGTAGATACTAATAAAGAGAGTGGTTTTTACATAAAAAGCAGACTCCAGTTTGAACTCTATTGCCGCTTGTTTGTTTCTAAAGTGATATGGTTCGTAATAAAATTGGGGCCTGCATCCGAAATATGTACTCATTTGGGGCGTATTGATTGATTTATTATCGATTTCATTGGGGAAATCCCATTTGATTTATTTGTGTGTGGAAAATCAGCAGCGGATGCTGATTGGATTGTGGAAGCGCCAATCTCTGAGGCATTAGATGACGCCAGAAGTATTGAGTTGTTGAGTATTGCTAGAAGGTTAAAACTTGCTAAGGTGAAATCGACAATGAGGAGGGCACAGATGCAGAGGATAATAGCTGAACATTATGTATCTGAGGGAGTGTTTAAAGTGGAGGAGTTGGAGGTGTTTCCTGAAAGTAAACCTCGTGAGCTTTAGCTCCCGTAGAAGTTAGAAAATCTAAAGATTTAAGCTACGGTAAGGTAAAGGCAATTTGAGGCCAGAGAGGCAGAAAAACAGAACGAGGAAGCAGAAAGACAGAGGCTGCTCGAGCTGGAAAGGATAGAAAGATTGCAGGAAAGGTATTCTGGTGATAAGTTTGAGGCCAGTCGGAAAGTTAAATTGGTACCTGCGTTTGACGAGGCAGAGGTTGATAAATACTTTCAGCGTTTTGAGAAGGTTGCTCAGAGTTTAAAGTGGCCAAACGAGGGTTGGCCTATTCTCATTTCATTCATTTTTCAATCTTTTTATTGATTTTCCAATAAAAAATACAAATCAGCGGAGGTTTTAGCAAACAGATAATACGAAAGACGTATAAACGGCAAATAAGTATATATTGAGAAAATCAGATAGGTAGTTTTTTTACTGTGTCATGTAACACCATTGTCCTGAAAAACGTTGTCTCATTTTTACTATGTACTGTGCCAGCAGTTATGGTCGAAATGACAATATTAGTGATTAGACTTGACTTGAAGTAGAATGTTATGCTGTTATAAATATAATCAAGAAACCACAACTCCTCTTAACAAATCAAAAAATAAAATGGCCTATTCTCTTACAAAGTGTGATTAAGGGGAAGGCTCAGCAAGCCTATTCTGCTTTGACAGTTGATGAAATAGCTGATTATGACATAGTGAAACAGGCTGTGCTCAAAGCTTACGAGTTGGTTCCAGAAGCATACAGGCAGAAGTTTAGAAATTTGAGGAAATCTATCAACCAGACTTTTATGGAATTTGCTTATGAGAAGTTTATGTGTATTACCCACTGGTGCACATGTAAAAATGTGAATGATGATTTTAACAGCTTGAAAGAGTTGGCTTTAATTGAAGAATTCAAAAGTTGCATCCTTGATGACATAAAGACGTATTTAGATGAAAAGGATGCTGCCACTTTGCAGGAGTCAGCTAGATTAGCAGATGAGTTTGCTTTAACTCATAAGGTTAAGTTTATCCCAAATAAGAGTTTCCAAAAGAGTAGCAGGGATAACCTGGGTAAACCAGAAATTAAAGCTGGGACTAGTGACAAAGTAAAGATGAAGGGAAACAGTTGAAGGAGAAATATTCTGGTCTTACTTGTTACTATTCTAAGAAAGCTGCTCATATGATGGCTAATTGTTCCGTCCTGAAGAAGAAAAAGGAATAGGAGGCAGTCCCAAATGCCCGTGTTCAGTATGTTGAAGCACCTATAAACCCACAGGGTTCTGAACATTCTGTTGAGGCTCAGTTAAGGACTGAGAGGTCTGACCGAGTTAAGAAGGGATTCGATCATTTTATGTCAGATAGATTTGTATTAGTAAAGGAAGGGTCAACCCCGGTACCAGTGAAAATTCTTCGAGTTACTGGGGCTTCACAGTATCGTTTGGGTGGATGCTGTTTGATGTGTCCCCTGTTACAAATCAGTACCCCGAAATAGCAGACAGTACACAATATGTGATTAAACGATTGAGCTTTATAATTCTTACTTTGACCATAGCATTAGTAAAGAAAATTGTTTTAAAAAAGAAAAAGGGCCCACTCTCTCCATTTGAATCTTCTCATCTCGTCCCGGCAAAAGACCGCAGTAATATCTCTTCCAGACTCAAAAGAAAGAATACTTCTTTCATTGGATAGCCCCGCACTCCAAAACCCTGTTATCTCTGGTCGTAACCTAAACATTGCTGCTCCAGAGAAACCATTACCTCAGCAGTGAAACGTTACAGAGAGGCCGTTACATGAGCAGTGAATCCTGTGACACACTGCCGGGTTCACACTGGGGTTAAAGCTTCAGTAAGCTGCGTGCTGGATATTTGTCCATCACCATTGCTGAATGCACTTTCGAGAGTGTCTGTCGGTGCTGAACTCTGCAATTATTGCTGCTGATCACCACACCCAGTTCTGCACCCTGGTCACTGGGCATGGGAGGAGTTTCTTCTGCTGCACATTCACCTTTAATGGGACTGGAGTTTAATATTCTGGATCTGTGACAAATAAGTCAGTTTGTTTCAAACTCTGGATTTGGTACTTAGTGAATTTATAACACAGCTATTGTACTCAGGCCTGCTGGACCCGGCTAGTGATTCTGTTCCACGACAGTCCTTATAAATCCACCCCTGTTGTTCATCTGTCACTCTCCCTGTGGTGACGGGTTCCAGTCACCATTCCGTGGGTGAAATTCCCTTGAATTTGCTGCAGACTGAACAAGTCGAGCTGACTGCAGTTCTGTCTGAGATATTGCTCGCCCCTCAAATCTCCGGGCCGAGTAAGAATGACATAGGGAGTTAACCTCCTTATTCAGGGCTCATTTGCACATTCTGGGTCATTTTCTCTGCTTCTGAAAGGTTGCCAGAGAACACCACTGTCCTAAAGACTGAAATCGGAATGGGAACCCTCAGTTTGGATGTTCAACAGAGCAGGGTCAGAAACCAGAGGCGGGTCCGCACAGGGAAGAGTTTGAGGCTCTGGACGATGGTCGGGGTAAGAACGTATGATGAGGAGAAGGGAATCAGTAGCAGGGCGTGGCAACGAATAACAGAATAGCAACATTTGGAAGCAGATGGACAGAGAAAATCTTTTGTTTGTATGACTGATGACAGAAACAATGCCTGTGGTGAGGTGCCCCATTGTCTGGAAGCACATGTGTGTGTTGAGAATGGTGATATCTATTGAGGGAGTTGTTCCTGCTTGGTAATCCTATAATATTATATCCGTGTGGATATTTTAGATTATCCTATCTGTAATAATGTATTGATTGTCATATAAAATGTGAGATTCTGTCCCTAACTGGATCAGGCTTGAATTTATGTTGCCATACTGAAGTTATGGTGGTCATTTATAAGTTGGTGTTTTAAAGCAAGATTGTGGTGAATGATATTTGCCACTTAATTGTAACTGCATAAGTAATCAGATTGAATTAAACTGCTGCAGGGTCCTGGGATATGTTGGACTGCGGCTGGTTTCTCTTGGCATTTTCTGCATTGATTGCCTTTTTTTTTTTACCGTATTTCTTTTATTTTCTTTTTGTTAACCAGCTTGACCTGTATTTCCGCATGAACCCCTCTGTTTCTGGGAAGAGGTGTCCAACTCCCAGTCAGGTGCTCGATGCTTCCTTGTCAATATCTAGTCTGCCCAGATCGTTGGGATGTCTCGCATGGAGGGTCATACTCATTCCACTGGTTAATGTTTTCTTCCAGAGTGATGATTTATTTTTCTGAGTTGGCCTCTCATTTAAGTTTTCTGGTCTGTATTTCTATTCACGATTGCATATACACACATGGAGTGCTGAATCCTGTTCATTTTTGATGAAAATATATACTTCGAAGTTTCACCTGGCTGTTGTGTGATTGTTTCTCATGTGTGTTATTCCTCTTCCTCCTTCTGTCCGAGGTAGTGTTAATCTAAGCGGGTCTGACTGAAAATAGACTTTTCTAAAGTTGTCATTTCAGTTCTTATTTATCTTTGTGAATTTTACTGAATGAAATAGAACCAAGATATTTCCATTAAGAAAGTCAATATCGATATTGCTGAAAGTGTTTATTGCCTTTGTTGTATTTGTTAACTATTGAGCTCTGTTTGGCAGGTTACTTTTTCGGCCTTGAAATAAATTTTCTCAAAGCTTTTCCCTACGTCGCACTACTTTCTATTTTCATTGCTTGTTGATTTTTTTTTGAAACGTGAGTATCAGGAGTCCCAAAGAAGGGTCTTGGCCCTAAATGTTGATTCCCATCCATAGATGCTGCCTGACATGCTGAGCTCCTCCAGCGCTTTGTGTGTAGTTCTCTAGATTCCTGGCATCTTCATCCTGTTTCCCAAATACTTATGTGTTTCTTGAAATAACAAGCCGGTTGAAGGCTGTGTGGCTCTGTTGTTAAAATATTAAATAAAATCAGTGGAAAGTGTAGAAGGTTTATAAGGTGTAGAATCTTTGTGGGTAGAATTAAGGAACAACAAATGTGAAGAAAAAATCCCTGATGGGAATTGTATAGAGATCCTCAAACAGTAGTAAGTATGTGGTCCACAAATTACAATGAGAGATAGAAAATGAATGCCAAAAGGGCAATGTTACAATAGTCATGGGGGATTGTCATGCAGGTGATTAGGAAAATTAGGATGGTGTTGGTCTCAAGAGGAGAAATTCCTAGAATGCCAACAAGATGCTTTTTCAGAGCTGCTCGTGGTTGAGCCCAGTTGGCGATCATATATTCTGTATTGGGTGTTGTAATGATCGGGAATTAATTAGGTCACTTGAGTTAAAGGAACTCTTATGGGCCAGTGATCTTAATATGATCAAATTCACCCTGACATTAGAGAAGGTGACATTAATGTTACCCTGGCATTAAAGTCAGATGTGGAATTTGAGAGCAAGAGAGAAGAATTGGTCAAAATTGATTTGAAAAGAACACGGGAAGGGATGAAAACAGAGCAGCAATGCCTGGAATTTCTGGAAGAAATTGGGAAGGCACACGATATATACATCACAAAGAGGAAGTAGTATTCTAAAGGTGACAAAGCCGTGGCTGATAAGAGAAATCAAAGACAATATAAAAAACAAAGAGAGGGCATAGAGCAAGAATTACTCGGATGTTAGGGAATTGGGAAGATTTTAAAAACCAACAGAAAGCAACTAAAATAATTAAGAAGGAAAAGATGGAATACATAGGTGAACTAGGCAGTAATATTCAAGAGGATGCCAAAGTTTTCTTCAGGTACATGTACTGTAAAAAAACAGTCAGAAGTGTATATGAAACCACTGGAAAATAATGCTGGAGAGGTAGTAATGGGGTGGAGGGTCAAAGGGATGGCAGATGAAATGAATAAGTATTGTACATCACTCTTATCCGTGGAAGACCCTGACAGGAATATGGAAGCCTCAGATGTCAGTGGTCAGAATGTATGAAATTACGTTACACGGGAGAAGGTTCTTGGGAAACACAAAGGTCTGAAGGTAAATAGGTCACCTCGAACAGATGGAGTACCCCCCAGAGATCTGGAAGAGATGTCGAGACATTAGCAATGAGCTTTCAAGAATCGTTAAGAAAATTATATCATAAGTAGTTTTTTTTCCTTCTTCACTCCCACTCTCCCAGTTTCACCTATCACCGACCACTTCTTCCATCCCTTTCACCCCAACACTTCTCCTTCTGACGTCTCATCTCTTTTTTTCCCAGTCCTAATGAAGTGTCTCACGCTGAAACGTCGACTGTTTACTATTTCCCATTTATGCTGCCTGGCCTCCTAGGTTCCTCCAGCAATTTGTGTTTGTGTTGCTTGCATTTCCAGCATCCTCAGATTTTCTCCTGTTTTTGATTAAAAAAAAACAAAAGTGGGGTCACGTAATGTTGCAATAACACAGTTGGAAGTCAGAGGATTGGAAAGCTTTCACATAACCAACAGGAGACAACCAAAAATAGAACACAGGAGAGATAAGATGAAAAATTAAGGTAAGTGAGCGAATAATATCAAGTATCAAGAGCTGTTCATATATATAAATAGTAAAAGAGAGGCGAGTTCCTATTGTACTCTGGAAGATGATGCTGGCGAGTTAGTAATAGAGCAAAGAAATCGCGGCCGAATGTAATTAGTATTTTGTGTCAATCTTCACTGTGTCAGACACTCGCAGTATAAGACTATCAGACATAGGAGCAGAATTAGGCCATTCAGCCCTATAGAGTCTGCTCCGCCATTCCATCATGGCTGATCCCGGTTCTCACTCAACCCCACGCACCTGCCTCCTCGGCATATCCTGCAATGCCCTGACTGATCAGCAAACTTTTAACTTCTGCCTTAAATGTACATACAGACTTGGCCCCCACCGCCGTCTGTGTCAAATAATTCCACAGATTCACTGCTCTCTGACTAAATAAAATCCTCCTTAACTACTCTAAAAGATCGCTCCTCAGTTTTGAGGCTGTGCCCTCTGTTATGTCTATCACCACGATACGAAAAGATCTTCTGGAAATTTTTGAAGAAGTTTCACGCAGGTTAGATTCAGGAGAATCGTTGGATGTTGTGTTCTTGGATTTTCAGAAGGCCTTTGAGAAGGTGCCACTCATGAGGCTGTTTAACCAGTTAATATTCAATGGCATGAGACCATAATATGTCGGAGTAGAATTAAACCATTTGCTACATCGAGTCTACTTCGCCATTCCTTCATGGCTGATCCAATTTTCCTTTTAGCTCCAGACTTCTGTCTTCCACCCGCATCCACTCATATCCTGAACAATCAGGAATCTGTCACACTGTGCATTAAATATACAGAAACACTTGGACTCCACAGATGACCGTAGTAAAGAACTCCACTGTTTCACCACTCTCTGGCTGAAGGAATTCTTCCTCAATTCCTTCCTAAAAGGATTTCCTTCCGTAAAATCCTCTCCACATCCACTTTATCAAGGCCTTTCACTATTCGATAGTTTTCAATGAGGCCACTCCTAATTTTTCTGAATTTCAGAAAATACAAACCAAAAGCGATCAGGCATTCTTCAGATGGCACGCCATCCAATCCTGGAATCAGTGTCGTGAAACTGATTTGAACCATTTCTCCAGTCAAACACATCTATGATTAGGGGCCGAAAACAGCTCAGAACACTCCAGGTGAGGCCACACCAGTTCTTTATAAAGTTTCAGCATTATCTTCTTGCTTTCATATTCTGGTTCTCTTGAAATCCACGCTCACATTGCACGCCTTCTTCACCGCAGACTCAACCTGCAAATTTCCCTTTATGGACTGTCACACAGGACTTCCCAGGGCTCTTTGCGGCTGAGTTTCTGTTTGTATTTTCTCTCCATATAGAAAAGAATCAATGCTTTCATTTCTTCTACGAATTTGCATGACCAGAGACGGTAGAACCTTCCATCTGCCATTTCTTTACCCATTCTCCTCATCTATGTCGGGGTTTCTGTAACGTCTCTAATTACACAAAGCTCCCTGCCCATCCACCTGTCTTCATATCGTCTGCAAACATTGCAAAAAAAAAAAAAAGATGCATTCCATCATTGAAATCATTGACATGAAACGTAAGAAGAATCGGTCCCAACATGGAGCCCTGTGGAACCCCACTCCTCACCGGTAATCATCATTTCGATTATTTGAAAGTTTACCCAGGTTCATGGAAACTTAGTCCGCTATGTACATTCACGTGCTGATTTAGCTCAGACAATAAAGGTACTTGTCAATGAATAAACTCCTTCTGTACTTAACTGATCATTATTGCTGATGGGAAATCCTTGTAACGCATTGTCTCAATTGTGAAAGCTACATCTGACATCATCTAAAGGTCAACACATGGTAGGATTAAACAATGAGGCCTACACAGCAATACTGATGTCAATCTCCAGAACTCCATGATAATTTACACAAATAGAATGGTTTGAAAGTTCGCACAAATTGAGAAATAGGTGTGTGAGGTTTGCTTGTGCCTCAGGGTTTAGCAGTCGGAGCTGAGAGCAAAAGGAAATAAAAACATGCACCAGCAATAATACCATTGATAATAATTTACCTGTTTAAAACAGGATATAAAATTGCAGCATCATGCATCCCACAGCTATTCACCACTCACTTAGGTAATCGCAATATAATTACAGAAGAACAGAAAGTATGCCGTGAGTTTGTGAAAATATGTAAAGATAACTGATAATAGATTCTGTAATTCTAAATCAAGCCCGAATGAATATCTGAAAGCTTTCATGTTGTTATGTTGACTCCTAAAAATCATTCAATTCCGCCCCACACTAGAGAAACATGTAATTTGGACTGGACAACCACAGAACATTAAACACAATGAAAGGTGCAATAGAGCGAGTAGAGCGGAAAGCTACGATACACTCGATGGATTGAAATGAAACAGATAAACACCTGAGATATCAAAATGCAAACGAATTGGATCATAGTGTGATAAATGGAAATAAATCACTTTACTGCTTAAGAAAATGCGCCAGGAGGAGCTCAATTGTGAAAATATTACAAAAGCAACACACAGTTCGGCCGCAAATACGTTGTATTTGTTTTTCGAAACAGATCTGGAAAATTGATAAAGAAAAATAAGAACTGAAATGAAAATTTTAGAAAACCCTATATACACACGAGCGCACTTACCTCGGACAGAGGCGGAAGAGGAATAACAGACGTAATAAGTTTACGCACTAGTCAGATGAAACTTCGAAAGATAACTTTTCATCAAGAAAGACAGGATTTAGCAATCAACGCGAGCATTAATCAACATTAAACTTCAATGAAAGTACAAGCTAGAAAAAAATAACAAAAGTATCACTTCGGAAGAAAGAGTTAACCAATGGAAGAACATGACCCTCTGTGGAGGACATCCCCACGATCCGAACAGAGTCGATGTCGACAAGGAAGCGTCGAAGGTCTGGCTCAGAGTTGGAGTCCTTTTCCCAGGAACGGTGCAACACAAGGTGGTGAACTCTGAACCAATATAAAATACAGAAGAATGAACAACAGATTCAAGCCGACAATGTCACGAGAACCAACCGAGCGCAGCACAGGATCCTGCAGCAGATTAACTCAGTTTGATTACTGATACAGGTGAAATCATGTGGCAAGCGTCATTCACCAAGTTCTTGCTTTAAAATGCTAACTCCTAAAAGGCAGCGTACGTTACTACAAATAGAACTTGATCCAACAACAACTTATAGCCATTCCAGGCACACACAACTTTTGTAAATCAAAATAAAAAACACCGGCAATGTGCTGACTTAAAAGAGAAAATTGAAACGCTATTGAATCTGATCGGGGTTTAAGACCATAAGACGAAACTGCAGGGTGAATTCTATCATGTTATG
This sequence comes from Hemitrygon akajei, assembly GCF_048418815.1. Lineage (NCBI taxonomy): Eukaryota > Metazoa > Chordata > Chondrichthyes > Myliobatiformes > Dasyatidae > Hemitrygon > Hemitrygon akajei. Next base: position 7,597,955 of record NW_027331933.1, on the reverse strand, counting down.
ATCACTTATCCCGAAGGGTTCCTTTACCTTAAGTTCTACAATCAACTTCCGTTCATTGCACAACACCGAATCGAGAACAGCTGATCCCGCAGTGGGCTCAACCAGAGCTGGTCGAAAAGCCATCTTGGAGGCATTCCAGAAGTTCCCCCTGTTTGGATCTGGCACCAACCTCATTTTCCCAATCTACCTGTGTATTGAAATCGCTCATGACGATCGGAACATTGCCCGCTTGGCATGTATTTTCTACCTCCCGTTGTAATTTGCAAACAACATCTTTACTCTGGTTTGGAGGTCTGTATATAACTCCCATCAGGGTCTTTTCTTTATTTTCGCAGTTTGTTAATTCCACCCACAATGATTCAACACCTTTCAACACCATGTCACCTATTTTTTTATGATTTGATTTCCTTTTGTTTTTACTAACAGAGCGACACCAACCCCTCGACCTATCTGCCTGTCCTCCAAATACAGTACTAATCTTGGGACGTTAAGCTCCCAGTTAAAATCTACTCTCAGCCATTGTTCAGTGATGCCCGCAACTCCTTACTCGCCAATCTGTAGCTGTGCTACAAGTTCATCTCCCTTATTCCATATACTGTCCGCTTTCAAGTATAACACCTTTAGTCCTACATTCACCCTTTTCGTTTTTCTCCACCTTCTGCAATGCAACATCCTGTTGTCTGCAATTTTGCCCCATGATCATCCTCTCTTTGTTAAGAAGTCTCTCTACCCACTGGCTCTGTAAACCGACCAGTTCATCATCTGCACGGTCAATTCGGTTCCAATCCTCCGCCAGATTAGCTCAGACCCTCCCGAACAGACATTGTCTAGGATACATTGTCCAATAGTAATATTCACCACTGGTCTCATCCCAATGACTCCATGCATTAGTATAAAACAATTAGACTTACACAGCAATAGACATGTAAATCTCGAGAAAGCCACAATACTAAACAACTCCAGAATAAGTGTCCTCGGCTCTGCACATACAGCAAGTTGTACCAGCTTGAGCTGAAAAAAAAAAACGAAATAAGAATCAGAATGAAAGAGTTCATTATGCTTGAGATTGACGGGGTTGGTAATGCTGATTAACTCCCAGTACATTAAAATTCTCTCAATGGTGGGTTTCTCAAGCAACCTCTGGGTTGTCTACCCCGTCTAAACAAGTCCAGCTCCTGACCTTCACATGAGGTTTAACTACTAAGCCCGGCGGAACCATTTCTATTGACAGTATGAGGAGCAAAGGCGGCTTACCATGGCTTCGGACGGATGGGGCTTGTCAGCCGGGTTGGTACACATCACGTAGATGGAAAATGCTGTTCTCAAACCTACGACAAAACCCAGTCCTGGGTACAGCCTCGGTAGCAAACTACGAGGAAAAGTCCGGAGCAACAACTCCACGGCAAAAGCGTGCTCTGTGAATTCTGTTGTAATGGCTTTCATATTGTCTTGCATATCAGGGAGACAACTCGGTCGTATCAACCACGGTCGACACTGGCCGATGGAGGGGGTCAATAATAATGCAAAACAGTAAATAAATAAATAAATAAACAAATAAATGAATGAATAAATAAATAAATAAATAAATACATACATACATACGTAGACAGACAGATAAATAGATAGATAGATAGATAGATAGATAGATAGATAGATAGATAGATAGATAGATAGATAGATAGATAGATAGATAGATAGATAGATAGATAGATAGATAGATAGATAGATAGATAGATAGATAAATATAGGTAAATAGAGAGTTAGACAGACAGAAAAATTGATAACTTGATAGATGAATACATCACATCAATATTACGAGAACATGACTTTCAGAGTCATTGAAAGTGTGACCATGGTTGTGGAATCTGTTCAGTTTTGCGATGAGTGAAGTAATCCGCGTTGTTTCAGGTGTCTGATGGTCGGAGTGAAGAACTGTTCCTAAACCTGGTCTTGCGTCTCTTTCCGATGGCAGCCGAGATAAAAGAGCATCACCTGGAAGGTGGGCGCTCTTGTTTATGCCTTCTGATTCATTGTAACGTCACAGGTTGTAGATGTGTCGCTAGTTTCCTGTGTTTTCACCTGTCGGGTGTGTGGGCCTTTTCCTGTGATGGGATGGGAATGCATCCACTACCTTGTGCAGGTGTTTCCGTTCTGTGGCATTGGTGTTCCCATACCGGGCCGCCATGCAAACGGATCAATACTGCACTCCGTGCTGAGATTTATAGAGCACTCCAAGCCCAGATTAGCAAACCAATGGCAAACTCAAAATAAAGTTTCAACATGCTTTCATTCTCACAATCTGCCGGCGTGTTGGTTCCACCGCATTTGGGCCTGCCAAGGTCTGTCACGGGTCAGGTGTCTGAGAACTGGATGGTTGCTAATGTATTCTGTTACTTAAGAAAGATTCTGGGTCTCAGTCCCTGAGCACGACGTCAGAAGTGGGCACATTATTAGCAGATATTCTAAGGGTTCGAATATGTAAATATTTGGAGAGACACGGTCTGATTCGGTCTGTGCGTGTTACCTTGTGCCTCACCAATCTTACAAAGTTTTTTGCGGACGTTACAAGGAAAGTTGATGAAGGAATTTCAGTGGCTCATGTCCGCCTGGACTTTAGAAAAAGCCTTTGTCAATGTCGGGCCTGAGAGGTTGGTCCGGAGTGTTCCGTCATTTGTCACTGTGAATGCGGTAGTAAATTGGATGCAACATTGGCTGACAGCAGGGGTTCATTTTCTTGTATCCACGGACCCCTCGGTTAACCGTAGGGCTCCAGGCAATAAAAATATTGGAAACCCTGTCCTAGAGGCAGAATCCAGAGGGTGGTAGTAGGTAATGGCCTCTCTAACTGGTCCTGTAGTTACTGGTGTACCACAGGTGTTGCAGTGGGTCCATTGTTGTGTGTCATATGTATCAGTGATCTGACCGACAGTCTGATAAATTCACACTGCAGATTTGCGAATGATACCAATACTGGATGAGTGGTAGACAGCGAGAATGGCTGATGGTCTTGAATACAGGTAAGTGTGTGGTGTATCACTTTGGGAGGACGGCTTACACTGTAAAAGGGAGGGCATTGAGTACTGCAGTATAAAAGAGGGACCTGGGAAGACTAATCCACAATCCCTCGAAGGTGGCGTCGCAGGCAGATAGGGTTGTAAAGAGAACTATAGGCACATCGGCCTTCAGACATCGAAGCAGCGATTTCAGGGGTTGTGATGCTATGCGGAAGCTGTATAAGACGTTGGTAATGCCTAATATCGGGTATTGTATGTGTTCTGGTCACCAACCTACATGAACGATATCAATAATCTTGACGGAGTGCATAGAAAAATTAGAAGGATGATGCGGGGACATGAGGAGGGGAGCTAGAGGGAAAGATTGAGTAGGTTAGGAAGAGGTTCGTATTCCTCCAAGCGTCGGAGTGAGAGGGAAGGTTTTTAAGAGATGTTCCAATTTATGAAGGGTATAGATAGCGTAAGTACAAGCAGGCATTTTCCACTGAGGTTTGACTAGAGTAGTGAGCTACGGGTGAAAGGTGAAATATATCCGGGCAATATGCGGCGGGACATCTTCTTGAGGCAGCGAGAGTGTGGAACGGGCTTCCAACGGAAATGGCGGATGCGGGACCGATTTCAACATTGAAGAGGAAATTGGATCCGACACGAATGGGAGTGTTATGGACGGCATGGTCCAGGTGCAGTGTTCACGGGACTAGGGAGAGGATCAGTTCGGCGCTGGAGGATGAGCAGAAGAGCCTGTTTCAGTGTCGTACTGCTCGATGACTCTGTGACCAAATGCCACTGGGGGATGTTCCCCAGCGGGGTAAGGGTACTCCCGTCAGGCTGGGTGTGGCGAGGCTTCAAAATGGGACCACTGACCATTTCTCTCATAGTCTGCTGTAGGCAGAAATAATTACCACACTTTTGTGCAATTCTAGTAAGTCTTAAGCAATGATTTGGAAAAACAACATATTATATTCCAAAAAGCAACTTGGATTTAACCTCTGAATTTGGCGGCTCTTGATCTGGCCTTGAGTAAGCTCAGAAACTCCGGTGACTGAATCTATGAGCAACCGGCACGATGGTGAAAGAAATCCATGCAATAAAAACAATAAAATCAATGGAAACCCCTGTCTTCGACGCCGAATCCAGAGAGTGGTGGGAGACGGTAGCCTCTCTAACTGGTCCTGTAGTTACTGGTGTACCGCATTGAAGAGGAAATTGGATCCGACATGAATGGTCGGCATGGTCCAGGTGCAATGTCCACGGGACTAGGGAGAGGATCAGTTCCGCACTGGCGGATGAGCAGAGGAGCCCGTTTCAGTGCCGGACTTCTCCATGATTCTGTGCTTTGTGACTCGGTTACCGAATGCAACTGCGGGATGTTCCCCAGCGGGGTAAGGGTACTTCCATCAGGCTGGGTGTGGCGTGGCATCAGTATGGGACACTAACCATTTCTCTCATAGTCTGCTGTAGCCAGAAATAATTACCGCATTTTTGTGCAACTCTAGTCAGTGAATTAAGCAAAGAATGGGCAAAACAACATTTTATTGCTCAAAGCTACTTGGAATTAACTTTTGAATTCGGCGGCTCCTGACTTGGCTTTGAACAAGCTGAGAAACTCCTGTAAAAGAATCTATGAGGAACCTGCACGATGCTGGAGGAACTTGTCATGTGAACAGTGTCAGTGGAGGAATATGGACAGATGACCTTTTGGGTGGAGGCACCTTATCTTCGCTTTCATTGAATCCATAGTATACCTGTCCTCGAGGAGGAGAGCGCTGCACACAATTAACCATTTCATTCTCATGCACATACAAAGGGGTTCGACAGTTAGTGCCAGAAGGCTCCCTGATATACCATTAATCCCCTTTCCCTGGCACTCAGATAGAGAAACAGCTGTAATTCAAAACCACTGTACGGCCAAAATCTCAGTTATTGATGCTGGTTTCAGAATGTTGCTTTCTTTCGAAAGCATCTCCCCGGATGTTCCTAATGTCCGGTGGCTGAAGTGACGCAGAATATTATTCTCATGCACATAGAAAGGGGTTCGACAATTACTGCCAGAATCCTCCCCGATTTACCATCAATCCGCATTCCCCGGCACTCAGATATTTGCGCCGCTCTAATCTGAAGCCAGTGCACGCCCGGAAGCTCAGTTATTGATGCTGGTTGATAATGCTGCGTTCTTCCGAAAGCATCTCTCCTTGGACCGTCACTCTGTTCCTGATGTGCTGTAGCGGAAGTGACGCAACTGGCCTGTTGTAAATTATGTTTCATGAAATGTCAAAGAACCCCTGTCCCCTGCTTCTCCATATTTCTCTGTCTAAACACGAGAACAGCGTGTTTCAGGAACAGCTCTCTTTCTATATCCTGATACTTCGCTGTGCACGCGTATTGATGTTCCACTGCACAGTTCATCTCTGTTTAGCACCTTAATATGTACTTTTTCCCTGAATTAATTTCTTTCTGAAATCTAACTTCCAAAATCACCTGGTGCCTCTGTAATATTGTTACTGGTACTTATTTGCATAAAACCAGATGTTGACACAATATTTTCTGCTTTTCTCTGTCTGGTACAGCAGCGAACAATGTCTGTAATGCTGGAGTCATTGGTTTGCATTTCGCGCCGCATACTCGCCAACATCTGTGTTTGCGACTGACTCCGGTAACAGTGCAAACAGTGAGGGTTTGCGCCAGAAATCATTCATGTTAATGTCCAGTAAAAAATAAATCCCCGCAAGCAAAGTGACAGTGAATCACATGAAAGGTGCGTCATCACAGGGAAGTGACAAGACAGAGACTCCACTCGCAATGTGAGAGTGGAATCAGTGCTGATGAGGTGGAGTCACCCACAGGATTACAGACTACTGTCGTCACCAGCGATGCGCAGATAATGTCCTGTCATTACACGGAGTAGTTTGACAACATCGCATCTGGTGTTGCCATCCCAGCATCGGCCGTCTCTTGAGGCTTCATGACAGGTGTTGCGTTCAGTTCAATGAAATAAAGCGTGTTATTTCCCCACTGGCATTACGGTTCGTTAGACCAGAGATATTTTTACTAATTAGCGGTAATTATCACCAGTCACTGTGCAAGTTGTTTTCATTATTGATGACCGATTTTTCTATAAAAGTATGTCATTCTGAGCTTCAGCTACATTGAAGACGGAAACATCCAGACGCGGTGGACTCTCAACAACGTGTGATCCGTGAAGAGTTTTACTCTACAGACGTAAAAGAAATTTGCTCTCTGGGCGTTGTTATAACTGTTTGAGTTTATTTACTGGCTGTTTCCAACTTTTATGACATTTAGAAATTGGGAACACTCGGCACAGAACTGTAAATACTAACAGATTTTAATCCTGGATTAACAATGCTCCAAGAAAGGGCTATTTGTTACACAGTGATTGTAATTGTCGGCATCCCGGGTAAGTGCCTTTCGATTATTTATACTGAAACAGAGACCTCACGCCACTCTCAGCTACTGCTGATGCGATTTTAATCGGTGTTTATTAAAAATCCCTAAAATGCCGCCTCGTTCCTCTCAATCTCCTGCGCCCTGTTAATATTTTAACCTGGTTCATGCAGACTTGTCAGTGGAACTGCCTGTAGTCTTCTCAGTTATGACGTGAGACCTCGACCTGCACGGACGTAACACACACAGTCCATGTCTATCGAAACCTCCCGTCATTAGCGGACCGCATTCCTTCCAACTCTGTCACTTGAGCAGTAGATTGGCGTTTATACTCACAGTAAATAGCTTTGATTTCAACTTGTGAAATTCTGTTCCCTTTTCCTGTTCGGACTCACGGGAAGTAGGTATCACAGGCAATTCTGATAATATTACGGCCCCCCTGGGTTTCCCGTACAGAGGATTAACGTGACAATCCGCCGGACTCTTGTGTCTACAGTCACATAAGATCCAGATAAAGGCGAATATTCTCCATCCATAAAGGACACTTGTGAAACAAATTAGGCTTTACAGCAACTTGGTAGTGTCGTGTGCTTCGTCACCGAGGCCGGCTTGTTAGGGAAGGGTGGAAGAGACTCGTCTAAAGACAGGAATTCCAATGGCGCGGCCGTGCGGTAGGATTCCATTTCACCATAAACGATGCGCCGCCACGGCTGTGATCCAGAGACTCTTGTCGGTCGGCAAACACTCCCGCACGCATCTTCCAGCGGCTGAGCGCCCAAGTGCAAATTTACCAATTTCCACCAAAAGTTTCTCTTCCATCTTTCTGAAAGGTTCCCCTCCTATTTTTCCCCTGCCAGCGCTGTTCAATTGTAGGACGTTTATGACATTTTCTGCTCTTTGACAATTCCCAAGTTTTTCCAGTCCCCAAATTCGGATCTATGTTTCTTGGTGTCAGCACTGTTCCTTCTCAGATGCGCGGGTACGCAGCTGCGCCAGAACTGAAATTGGTCACTCCGTAAATATTGTTTTTCAAATCTTTGTTAATATGATTATGAAATACACCGAAATTAACTGTATTACTGAATATAATCCATAAATGTGCTAAATACTAAACTTGCCACATCTACATTGAAACATTTTAGAGCTTCAACATATTTGAATCGTCATTGTTTCAAGTTACAACACTGTCAAAAGTGGTAACAATAAAGACAGAAGCTACCAACGCCGTTCAGTCAGAACATTTTACTTCGGAATACTCCCTGTCAGAGGTGACTGCCTAGCTGCGTTTACTTGTGTTGTGTGTTATATTTTGTCATTGTTCGACATGCATGATACAGATTTAAAAAAAAACACATTTAAAGTACCGCGCACTTTCCAAACCGTGTAACAATGTTCTGCACAAAGCAATGGTTTGTCCCCGAAGCAGTAAAATAAAACGGATGGAAGGTTGCTGGGGTGCGAGATCTTGGTTTCAGAATCTGACCTTGCAATCGAATAATAACTAAAACCTTCGGAAAGAAGTGTAGGTACGCACGTCAATTACACTACCTCTCTCCTTGGAGATACCGCGCTTGTAGTTCTGTGAACAGTTTTGCTCGCCCTGTTATAGGAAAAGCAGAAGTAAGCTGACATTGTTGTTCACCTGATGGAGAATCTCACCTTGTCCTCAACCCCAGCTTCATAGCAAAGAAAGCCCAGCAGCGTCTCTACTTTTTGCAAAGGCTGAGGAAAGTCGATCTCCCACCCCCATCCTCATCACATTCTACAGGGGTTGTATTGAGAGCATCCTGAGCAGCTGCATCACTGACTGGTTCAGAAATTGCACCATCTCGGACCGCAAGACCCTGCCGCAAATAGTGTGGTCAGCTGAGAAGATCATCGGGGGCTCTCTTCCCGCCATCACCCTACACGCTGCATCTGCAAAGGATACAGCATTATGACCGACCCCATGCACCCCTCATACAAATTCTTCTCCCTCCTGCCGTCTGGGAAAAGGCTCCGAAGCTTTCGGGCTCTCACGGCCAGACTATGTAACAATTTCTTCCCCCAAGCTATCAGACTCCTCAATACCCGAAGCCTGGACTGACACCTTGCCCTACTGTCCTGTTTATTATTTATTGTAATGCCGGTACAGTTTTGTGCACGTTATGCAGTCCAGTGTAGGTCTGTAGTCTAGTATAGCTTTCTCTGTGTTTTTTTTTTATTACGTAGCTGAGTCTAGTTTTTGTACTGTGTCATGTAACACCATGGTCCTGAAAAACGTTGTCTCATTTTCACTATGCACTGTACCAGCAGTTATGGTTGAAATGACAATAAAAGCGACTTGACGTGAAAAGAGTGCAGACAGTATTTACAAAGATGCTGTGGGGACTCCAGGACCTGAGTTACAGGGAGAGGTTCGGCCGAGTGGCATTTTATTCCTTCAGGCAGGTGATTGGCGGATGATAATGTATAGATACTGTCATTCATCTCCGCGGGGTTGGGTAATCGTTGGGTAATCGTGAGCAAAAGGGGGTAAATATGTAGAGCAGAAATGTAGTTGGATTCTGAGAGACGTTTTCTCACATGGAAGTTGCTCTCTGTGTTGAACAATCTAACAAAGGAAATGGGCGATAGAGAATCATTAACAATATTTAAAATACACCTGGGCAGTTTGACAAATGTGAAAGCCTTAGGGAGATGTGATCCAAACGTGAATAGACGGGACCAGCTCAGATGGTCGTGCCGGTCGGCATGGAATTATGGGCCGAAGGGCGCGTTTCTGTGATCTATCATTCCTGGACTCTACTCATCGCTGCTGCATCCGTGAACGTGAGGAAAGAATGTAGCAGGTGCTCCTGTAAAGCGCTTTGTGCTGCGGTCAGGTTTTCAAACAAACCGCATAACACAGGTATTTGTTTTAATTTCCTCTGATTATGTCCAGCAGAGATGAACGATGGATTTTATTTCAAGTGAACAAATCATGGCTGTATTTCCACGCAAAACAGCGTTTGAGATTGTTTATTCTTATTTTTGGTCCTTTTTGTTTCCCTGCAGTTAACCTTGTGGCGATCATCATTCTCAGCCGAGGAATCTGCGGTCTCTCCAAATGTGTCACGTGGTACCTGGTGGCGATGGCTGCGGCGGATCTAATGGTGGTGATTATCGAAGTCCTGTTCTACCAGATGAGTCAAGCATACGGATTTAATTACGGAGTCCTCGACAACGCTCCGTTCTGCCTTGTCCACTACGTCCTGTGTCACGTGGCCGTTGACTGTTCCGTGTGGTTTACTGTCGCTTTCACTTTCGATCGCTTTGTGGCCATTTGCTCCGCTAAATTTAAAACGAAATACTGCATCCCCAAAATTGCAGGTTTGGTGATTGGCGCAGTATTTATCGGTTTCTGTTTAAAAAACGTACCATTTTATTTCCTGTATATTGAAAGAGTAGCATTTTTGATGAGGGGTAACTGGGTCTGTTTCGATAGGCCCGTACTTCCATTTACGAGATCGTTTGAGTGGTTTTATTGGGTGGACCGTCTGTTGAATCCGCTACTTCCTTTTTCCCTCATTTTGACCCTCAATGCTCTGACCGTCAGACAGATACTGGCGGCGAGCAGAGTCCGCAGGGGGCTGAAGGGACGGGGAAATTGCGGGAAACAGCGAGATCCGGAGATGCAGAGTCGGAGACAATCCATCATTCTGCTCTTCAGCCTGTCGGCGAGTTTTCTTCTCTGTTGGGCGACAACCACTCTGGTCTTCATTCTCATGCAATGCCTCTACACAGACCTGGAAATGTCTATCCGGCTTTTTCAGGCACAGTTTTGGGGTTCTGTGATTCAGAATTTCAGCAGCTGCACAAATACTTTTATCTACGGAGTGACCCAGACCAGATTCAGAGAGCAGGTGAAAGTTCTTCTGCTCTCCCCCGCTACCTTAGTTTTGAAATGTTTTAGAAAACTATTCAGCTCAGATGAAAGCGTCGAATAAATTTACAATTATGGAAATAAACCCACAATTGCTTTCCGAGAAAATTATTAAACGAAACTCCCTGAAACCTTTTCCATTTTCAAGCAGTACCTATGTTTCTACCAGATTGCTTTCCCTTTCTTTCAGTAAAATACTCTGCTTTCCTGTTAAATTGTTTGGTAATTTTCCCTCTGTAAAATGTGTTTTACCTTGCACTTTAAATCACCCGGGTATCCAATACAGAGAACAGATCGATCCATTCTCTAATTGTCCATTACTTCCACCTTTGGAGCGATAATGCAAAGGCAGCCGATCCCGACATCCATTCCCTTTCCCCCTTGGTCCGTGTTTTCACTCTAATTAATGTTCCAGTTCGGCTGCTGTACCAGCATGTTACTGGGAAGTTTGTTGTCCTTGTTCTGTCTGGCGGAAGCTTACTGGTTTCAGCGCAAATGGAAGCCCACAATATAGATGAGTTATAATTTTGTTTCGGCCCAACTTCGCTCTGTTTTGATGTCACATCAGTTTACTTTCCCAACTTCATATAGTAAATACAAATTGCCCTTGAAATACCACGATTTCAGCCCCTTCGCGGTAATAATGTCGAACATGAGGAAAGCTATAAGCAATTTAGATTTACCATTTTATACATTCAATTAATTTCATAGTATATATTTTCTCAATTCCTACATTGAGTGCGAGCCATTACAATGCCGGCCATGGAAGCTATATTCCTGTTTTATACATTCCCGTTTTTTATTATTTTTTTCCAGGATGTTGCGCGTGATGGGATTGAACTGCGGCCTCTCTACCGTGTCACGTGTCGCAAGGAGCTGCGTTGTGACCAATGACTGTGAAGTGATAGCTCCGAATCTGTAATCGCGGCAGTTTAAAATAATGAGTGGAGATCTAAAACTTCGGAAGGTCTGCATAAAGCGGATGTACAGAGGACGTTTCCTGTAGTGAAGGAGTGTAGAACCAGAGATGACAGCCTCAGAATTAAGCGACGCCCCTTTGGAACACAGACGAGAGGGAAAAAAATGTTTATCCAGGGGACGGTAAATCTGTGGACACGATAGGCACAGTGGGTTGTGTAGCTAAAGTCATTGGCTGCATTTAAGGCCAAGTTTTAGAGCATTCTGGCTAATCAGGGCTTCAAAGGTTATGGAAGAGCAGGAGAGTAGCGTTGAAAGGGATAATAAATCAGCCATGATGGCGGCATCGACTGACTGAATGACCTAATTCCTCTTCTAGCGTCGTCTGGTTTATGGAATTCGTTCTCACTTAACAACACATCACTTCAGTTTCTCGAGTATTCAAAACCTGCTCCGGATTTTAAGCTGTAAATCCAAAACCACAAACGCCTGGTGTGCTTCTATCTGACGTTCCACCTGAACTGAAGATACACATACACCAATTCTTGCACGATTTTGTCGTTAACACATTAATTAAATATCCATGTGTGCTAGTGTGAGACATAAACTACATCATGCATGTTCCAAGGCCCTATGCCTCCCGCTCAACCAATCACATTCTCTCCGGTCAGTATGCGTCATGTTCCACGCATCAACAGGCTATCGGGAATACGACTGGAAAACCAGCCGTCTGCCCGCGCCCTCGTAAGACATTGACCGCCATTATATTAAAATATGCGTGTACAGCACAATGGATCTGAGAAATAGTAATCAATTAACTGTTCTTACCTCGACCTGCCCAGAATTATCTCAAAATAAAACTGACCTGCTGTTTGTGAACTCTGCCCGGTTAACTGAATGATGTAATAGCATTGAAAAACACTTGACGGAAAACGCCCCAGTGGAGCAACTTCATCTATTGATTGAGCCCTCACTTTGAAGTTGTCCTTTCCTCTTATTCGGAACTTCTGGAAACATATTGCGCAATCCGGAATTGCTATATCACTTTTGAAACGTTAAGTTCTTGACAAGTTGTCTCCACTTACTGAAATATCAGAATTGTCTCGAAATTCCTGCCTATGTTGTGCCGCTTTGTTTACCGTTACACTTTCCGAGGAAAAGTTACGGAAGGTGTGCGTTTGCTGTAAGTTCAGTTTAACCTTCGGAAGGAAGTGTAGATGCGCACGTCAATTACACTCCCTCTCTCCTCGGAGATACCGCGCTTGGAGTTCTGCGAACAGGTTTGGTCGCCCTGTTATAGGAAAGGCAGAAGTCCGCTGAAAAGAGTGCAGACAGTATTCACAGAGATGCTGCAGGGACTCTCGGGGTTGAGTTACAGGGAGAGGTACGGCCGAGTGGCATTTTATTGCAAAAGGCAGGTGACTGGGGGATGAGGTGCATAAAACCATGACAATGTATAGATACAGTCATTCCTCTCCGTGGGATAGGTATCGTGAACAAAAGGGGGTGAATTTATGATCAGAGGGCAGAAATGCAGTTGGATTCCGAGCGACGTTTCCTCACGTAGAAGTTGCTCTGTATATTGAACAGCCTGACAAAGGAAATGGGCCCTACAGAGTCGTTAACAATATTTGAAGTACACATGGACAGTTTGACGAATGTGATCCAATCACGGACAAGGGTATCAGATGGCCATGTCGGTCGGCATGGAGATATTGGGCCGAAGGTCGCGTTTCTGTGATCTATCATTCTAGGATTCTGCTCATCGCTGCTGCATCGGTGAACGTGAAGAGATTAATGTGAGCATGCGCTACTGTAAAACGCTTTATGCTGCGGTCACGTGTTCAAACAAACAATGTATCTTTTTACTTCTACTGATAATGTCCGGCAGAGATGAACGATGGGTTTTATTTCAAGGGAACAAACGATAACTGTATTTCTACACAAAAAAAGAAATGCGTTTGATTTTCTTTATTCTTAGTTTTGGTCTATTTTTTCACTGTAGTTAACCTTGTGGCAATTATCGTTCTCTGCCGAGGAAAATGCGGTCTCTCCAAATGCGTCACGCGGTACCTGGTGGCGATGGCTGCGGCGGAAATAATGGTGGTGATTATTGAAGTCCTGTTCTACCAGCTGGGTGAAGCATACGGATTTCACAGATTCCTGGACAACGCTCCGTTCTGCCTTGTCCACTACGTCCTGTGTCACGTGGCCGTTGACTGTTCCGTGTGGTTTACTGTCGCTTTCACTTTCGATCGCATTGTGGTCATTTGCTCCGCTAATTTTAAAACGAAGTACTGCATATCCAAAGTTGCAGGATTGGTGATAGGCGCAGTATCTGTCGGTTTCTGTTTAAAAAACATCGCATTTTATTTCCTGTATATGAAAGGAGCAGCGTTGTGGGTAAATGTTAACTGGGTCTGTACCAATAGGCCCGCACTTCTTTTCTCGAGATCGTTTGAGTGGTTTTATTGGGTGGACCGTCTGTTGAATCCGCTACTTCCTTTCTTCCTCATTTTGACCCTCAATGCTCTGACCGTCAGACAGATACTGGCGGCGAGCAGAGTCCGCAGGGGGCTGAAGGGGCGGGGAAATTCCGGGAAACAGCGAGATCCGGAGATGGAGAGTCGGAGACAATCCACCATTCTGCTCTTCAGCCTATCGGCGAGTTTCCTTCTCTGTTGGACGACAACCACTCTGGTCTTCATTCTCATGCGATGCCTCTTCACAGACCTGGAAATGTCTATCCGGCTTTTTCAGGCACAGTTTTTGGGTTCAGTGATTCAGAAATTCAGCAGCTGCACGAATACATTTATCTACGGAGTGACCCAGACCAGATTCAGAGAGCAGGTGAAAATTCTTTTGATCTCCCCCGCTATTTTAGTTTTGAAACATTTTAAATGTCTGTACCGCTCAGTTGAAAGGGTCAAGTAGTTCTCCCTGTTCGAAAATAAATCCACACCTGCTCTACAAGCGGATTAATAAATCGAACTTCCTGAAAACGTTGCTGTTCCCAGCAGTTCTGCCTTTCCATTATTTCAGGAAATGAAGCATTGTTTTATATAGATCAGATTGCTTAGATATTTCCGTTCTGTAAAATGTATTTTCCCTTGCACATTAATCCCTCTAATATCCGGTATTGAAAACAAAGAGATTTATTCTCGAATTGTCCACTATCTAAACCTGTGCAGTGACCCGGCCGTGTTTGCCATCCCGACATCCATTCTCTTTCCATTTGGTTCGGTGTTTTCATTTTATGTAATGTTCCAGTGTGCCTCCTTTACCAGCATGTGATCGGGAGATTTATCGATCTATTCTCTGTCTGGCTGAATCTTTCCAGTTTCAGCCAATGGAGAAGCTCACGATATAAATGACTCGATTGACTGAGCGGCTAATTCTGCTCCTGTCGTCTGATGATCCACCGGAACTTGTTTTGACCCCACGTCACATCACGTCAGTTTGTCAAGTCTGCAACACCTGCTCTTAGATTTTAAACTGTAAATGTAGAATCAAAGACCTCATTCCGAATTTTTTTTTCTTATCCGAATTTTCCTTAACAAGTTAGTGAAATATTTCTTTGTGCTCGTGTGTGACAGGAAATTCACATTGTATTGCCAAAAGATGTATGCCTGTTTCTCATCCGATCACATTCACTCCGGTCACTCTCTGTCACGCTGCATGTCTGATCAGGCAATGGTAAAAAGAGGGTAATATGTCTGGAAATCCAGACGTCTGTCCTTGTTCCGGCAAGACATTGACTGCCGTTATATTAAAATAAGAAAGAGCAGTACAAATTGTCTAAGAAGTAGTACTAAACACGATTTATTATAAATTACTATAATTGCACTTTGCACATTTAGACGGAAAAAGTAGAGATTTTTGCTCATTTTATGAAGGATGTCAAAATTATATTCAATTCAATTCAGTTAACTTTTCTTAAGGCTATCTACCCAGTATTAACTCAAAATTAAAGTGACGCGCTGACAGTGAACTGTGCCCACTTAAACGGACAATTTAATGCCATTCCAAATCACTTTACACACACATCCCAATCAGTAGAGCAACATATTATGTTCGAGCCCTAACGTTAAAATTGCCCCTGTGTTTAATTCGGAAATTCTGGAAACATAATGTGCAATACAGAGTGGCTATCTCACTTCTGAAACTTTGAGCTGGTAACAAGTGGTTAGCAATTTCCTGAATAGCAAACTTATCTCGAAATTCCTCAATATATCGTGCCGCTTTGCTTAACGTTGCCCTCTCCAAAAACAAAGTTTCATAAAAGTTAGGTGAGCTGTAGCTTCAGTTTAGTTATCGCTATTAGAATGTTTATAACATAAGGTGTAGCGAAATCAGGAATTCACCACTAATTTTAGGTGCAATCATTGCTTGATTATTGCTCTAAAGTCCAGAAAGGTTAATTTGCGCTCAGACAAAACTACCTTCTGGAGGCCCAGCGTCAGCTCTCAGACATCTTCTCCTACTTACTCCTCGAAAAGGATCCCACCACGGAGCACCAGGCCTTTGTCCCCAAACTTACTAGCTCTGGGGGTCAAATTCCACTGCAGCACCCTCATGATTCCCGTAACCGGCGTCTCCCGTTTCTACCTCATACCCAATACCCACAATCGACCCTGTTCAGGTAAACACTTTGTTACAGATTGTTCTGCCCCACTAAAACCATATCTGTATTCTTTGACTCCGTTTCATCCGCCATGGTTCATTCCCTTCCCATACACATCCATGACAGCTGACACGCTTTGCATCTTTTCAATGTTGCCTGGTGCCCTGACACATATCATATGATATATACCATACATGCCCAGTCCCTGTACACCCCCATCCCTCACCAGGAAGTTCCCAAAGCTCCCTGTTTTTATCTGGACACCAAACCCAACGGCTTCCATTCCACCATCACTCTCCTCCGTCTGGCGGAGCTTGTCCTCACTCTCAACGATTTCTCCTTTAGATCCTCCCACTTCCTCAGACAAAACGTGTACCCATGAGCACACGCAAGGCGGCCCAGCTATGTCTGCCTTTTTGTCGGCTCCGTGGAGGCGCGGGTAAATAAATTCATGCAGATATACCAAACACCAGAAAGTCTGCAGATGCTGGATATCCAAAGCAACGCACGCAAAATGTTACAGTAACTAAGCAGCCCAGGCAGCATCTACGGAAAAGAGTAAATAATCATTGTTTTTTCGGGCTGAGACCCTTCATCGGTACCGGAAAGGAAGGGGAGAAGTGAGTTTAGAAAGCTGTGAGAGGGGAAGAAAAAGTTAAGGCGGCAGTTGATAGATGCAACTGTGAAAGAGGGAGGGGTGAAAATAAAAGCTGGGAGATTGATTGGTGACAGAAATAAAGGTCTGGAGAAGGGGGAATCTGAATCGAGCAGAAAGAAGTCCATGGAAAAAGGGAAGTGTGTGGGGTGGGCGGATGGGTAGGGGAGAGCACCAAAGGGTGGGGATGATCAGGTAAGAAGAGAACTTGTGAAAGAGTGACATGAATGCGGAATGGTGAAGTTGTGGGGGTGAGTGTGGGTAATGACCAGACGTTAGAGGAATCAATGTTCATGCCGTAATATTGGAGGCTACCTTGACGGAACCTGTGTGTCGCCGCCTTGGCAGTAGAGGAGGCCGCGGACGGGCATGTCAGAATGGGAACGGGAAGCAGAATTGAAATGGGAGGCCACCGCTTTTCGTGGCAGGTGCTCGACGAGGGGGAGGGGTCTTTCGATCTACGTTGCTTCTCATTGATATATAGGAGCTCTCAACGACCGGATACAGTAGATGACCCCAAAAGACTCGCAGGTGAAGTGTCGCCATCCGTGGAAGGAATGTTTGTGGCCCTGAGGGAGGAGGTAGAAGGACAGATGTTGCGCTTGTTCCAGTTGTAATGATAAGTGCCAGGAGGAAGATCAGTGGGGAGGGACAAGGGAGTCACACAGGGAGTCATCCCTGCAGAAAGCAGAAATGGTCGGGAGTTGTATGACGATGGGAAGATGTGCTCGGCGGTGGGATACCGTTGGAGTCAGTGGACGATATGTGCGATTATGTTCAGAATGTGCATTGTGGTGCGGTAAGTGAGTGAAAAAGAGGAACTCAATCCGTGATGGGCCGCGGAAGGATGGCGTAAGGGCAGGTGTGCGTGAAATGGAAGAGATGCGGGAGAGGCGGCGTTCATGTTGGAGGAGAGGAAGCCCCTTTCTTTGAAGAAGGAGGACATTTCATTTGCTCTGGAATGAAAAGCCTCAGCCTGAGAGCAGAGGCAGAGGGGACGGAAGAGCTAAAAGAAGGGGTGGCTTTATTTACAAATGGCAGGGTAGAAAGAGGTACCGTCCGGACTGCGGTGAGGCAGTAGGTTTATAAAATACACCAGGTTATAGACTGTCTCCGGAGATGGAGACAGAGATGGAGAAAGGGAAAAGAGTTGCCGAAATTGACCAGGTAAATTTGAGGGCAGGGTGGAAGTTGGAGGCAAATTTGAATAAATGGACGAGCTCAGCACGAGTGCGGAGAGCAGCAACTATGCAATCGTCGATGTAGCGTTGGATGATTTGGGGATCGTTGCTGCTGTAGGCCTTGAACAGTCCGGGTGACTTATCCAACTTGATGCTTTCCAAAAGCTCCATCACATCCTCTTCCTTAATATTTACATGTTCAAGCTTTTCAGTTCTTTGTAGGTCATTCCTATAAACACCAAGATCTTTTTTCCGCAGTGAATACTGAAGCAAAGTACTCATTAAGTACCTCCGTTATCTCCCCTGGCTCTATACACTCTTTTCCACGGTCACACTTGATTGGTTCTATTCTCCCATTTCTTTAACTCTTTCTCTTCACCTACTTGTAGAATGCCTTGGGGTTTTCCATAATCCTGTCCATCAAGACCTTCTCATGGCCCCTTCCAGCTCTCCTAATTTCTTTCTTGAGCTCCTTCCTGCTAGCGTTATAATCTTCCAGCTCTCTATCATTACCTAGCTTTTTGAACCTTTCGTAATCTCTTCCTTTCTTCTTGACTGGATTTATTAAATCCTTTGTACACTTCTTCGGTTGCTCTGCTCCAGGACGAGTAATAACAGCTTTTCCAGTCTAACCTGCGTCTGAGGTCCCTTACCGGTGGAAATATTCCCAGGAATATTCTCGGTTACATGACGGAGACGTCCACATCCATCCTAAATTGCCGGAAACAGAATTGGGAGCCACAGTCCAGCTGTGCCCAGCCCTGCTCCGACATCTTCCTGCTTCTGCTTCTGGGCTTCGAAGTGTCCAGATGCGCGGGACAGGTTTGTTTTTTTTTCACAGATAATGGTGGGTGCCTGGAAAATCGGCAGTCGGTAATACATTGTTGTTTACGACGCTGTTGGCTCAGCACATGACATGCAGTGAATGAATGGAGATGGATCATGTACAGTCAACAGAGTTTAGTCTCATTCGGTATCCTGTTCAGCGCAGGAGTGGTGAGTCACAGGGCTTGTTCCTGTTCTCTGCTGTTCCATGATCCCAACATGTCCAGGTGATGTGTTCCCATTGTAATATCAATCTGTTCACCACGTCTGTCCATTCACCTGCATTCATCTCGTTCTTCTGCACTGATGGGTGTAATGTGGGACACTGTATCCTGCAACACAGGAACAACTCTTCCGCCCACCATGTCCCTGACGGGGGGAACATTCACGGCTGTGCAGTGACGTAATCAGTGACGACAAATTCTCAGGATTCTCGCATCAATCGCGTGCTGCAGTGAGCAGCTTTGGATGAATCCAAATGTGAAACTGAGCTCCCCTCGCATCCCCACTCACAAACTCTCTCAGTGCTGCACGGAACAAAGCTGACACAATTTTATCAATGAAAAATGCATGGCATATTGCAGAGCAGTCAGAGGCTGTCATAAGAAAATCGAAATGAATATTATATTATTTGTGAGTGGGAAATAACTCTAGTTAATTCATGGTCTGGTGCACACTGAGGAATAAGTGACCGAATCGGCAAACATAAGAGTGCGGAATACATGGCGAAGGCAGCAATTTAGAACTGTGAGAGAAATGCATGTAAATGCTGCTCGAACATGAAACTCGCTACCTCTGTGGGTTTTATTTCAATCGATTTATGAATTTAGGTATGTACTTACTTAATTAAATTAATGAAATATTTATTTTTCTCATTTTTATTCGACATTTTAGAGATTATTTTACCAAACCATAGAAATATTCGGATCAGGTGCTGTTCGTTTGGCTCTATGTGGTTTAGCAACGAATCACGAATCGCATATAGACTGATGCCGGGCCGAACGGCCTGTTTGCCATGTGACCCTGTCACACAGGATGTACTGCTCCATAAAACTGTCATCATTAATCAGTGCGCTGCCTCTCTCACAATTTTAACATAAACCAACTGCAGGAGACTGATGTTCTAAAAATATCTCAGGGAATACTGAATCTATTTTAAGTGTATTTGCTGAATTTGAGGAACAGCGGGAAAGAAGGAGGAATATAGACCCGCTCACACTGAATCAGAAGCTCACAGGTACAGGACTGATATGGATCACGAAATGCTCGAGAAGAGACTGACAGATAAAGACTGACCCCCAACATCTCACACTGTAGCAGAGACTGACAGATAAGAAAATCGAAATGAATATAATATTATTTGTGAGTGGGGAATAACTCTAGTTAATTCATGGACAGGTGCACATTGAGGAATATGTGACAGAATCGACAAACATAAGAGTGCGGAATACACGGTGAAGGGCGCAATTTAGAACTGTTCAAGTCAAGTCAAGTCAAGTCATTTTTTATTGTCAGTTCGACCAGAACCTCTGGCACAGTACACAGTAAAAACAAGACAACGTTTTTCAGGACCATGGTGTTACATGAAACAGTACAAAAACTACACTGAACTACGTAAGAAAAACAAAACACAGAATAAAACTAAACCAGACTACAGACCTACCCAGGACAGCATAAAGTGAACAAAACAGTGCAGGCATTACAATAAATAATAAACGAGACAACAGGCACTGTAGAGAGCAGTAAGTTGGTGTCAGTCCAGGCTCTGGGTATTGAGGATTCTGATAGCTTGGGGGAAGAAACTGTTACATGCTCTGGTCGTGAGAGCCGGAATGCTTCGGTGCCTTTTCTCAGATGGCAGGAGGGAGAGGAGTTTGTATGAGGGGTGTGGGGTCCTTCATAATGCTCTTTCCTTTGCGGATGCAGCGGGTAGTGTCCGAAATGGCGGGAAGAGAGATACCGATGATCTTCTCAGCTGACCTCACTATCCGCTGCAAGGTCTTGCGATCTGAGATGGTGAGATTTCCGAACCAGGCAGTGATGCAGATGCTCAGGATGCTCTCAATACAACCCCTGTAGAATGTGATGAGAGAAATGCATATAAATGCTGCTCCAACATGAAACTCGCAGCGTCTGTCGGCTTTATTTCAATCAATTCATTAATATAGTTCTGCACTTATTTAATTAAAATATTTAAAAATATTTATTTTCCTTATTTTATTTCAGCATTTAGAGATTGTTTTAACAAACCATAGAAAGATACGGATCAGGTGCTGTTCGTTTGGCTCCATGTAGTTTAAGAACGAATCGCATGCAGAATGATGCCGGGCCGAACGGTCTGCTTGCCATAAGACTCCATTACACAGAATGTACTGCTCCATACAACCATCATCATCATCAGTGCACTGTCTCTCTCACAATTTTAACATAAACCAAATGCAGGAGACACCTGTTCAAAAAATAGCTCAGGGAATACTGAATATATTTTCAGAGTACTTACTGAATTTGAGGAACAGCGGGAAAGACGGAGGTAAAATAGACCCACTCACACTGAATCAGAGTCTCACAGGTACAGGACTGAGACGACACACGTAATACTCGAGCAGAGACAGGCAGATACAGACAGGACCCTACACTCACACACTGTAGCAGAGACTGACAGATACAGAATGAAACCCACACTCTCACACTGTAACAGAGACTGACAGATACAGAATGAAACCCACACTCTCACACTGTAACAGAGACTGACAGATACAGAATGAAACCCACACTCTCACACTGTAACAGAGACTGACAGATACAGAATGAAACCCACACTCTCACACTGTAGCAGAGACTGACAGATACAGAATGAAACCCACACTCTCACACTGTAGCAGAGACTGGCAGATACAGAATGAAACCCACACTCTCACACTGTAACAGAGACTGTCAGATACAGAATGAAACCCATACTCTCACACTGTAGCAGAGAATGACAGATACAGAATGAAACCCACACTCTCACACTGTAACAGAGACTGACAGATACAGAATGAAACCCAAACTCTCACACTGTCGCAGAGACTGATAGATACAGAGTAAAATGCATTTTCGCATACTGAACCAGAGAGTTGCACATGCAGAAGGCCACGCTCTCAATCTGTACCAGGGTTCTGATATCTACAAAATGAACCCCGCACTCTCACATTGCCCCGGAGACAGGTGGGTATAAAATGAACCACACTTGAACATTATACCGGTGACAATCAAGTCGAGATTTAAACCAACACTCTCTTATTATCCGACTGAAAGTCTCCCGTTAGTTGCTTATCTCTGCATTGTTGCCGTTCTCTCTCACAGTTCTTTATTTCATGTGAAATGCATATGAACTCTCTCTTCATTTTCAGCTTGCAGCCTCCTGCGTAATAAATACTTTGCTCTCCGGCAGACTGAGAAATTACGCTATATTCTCCCAACTCACTATTCATTTTCTTTCTCTAGGTTTTGCAATATGGTACTGCGGCTGTTTAAATATCTTTTCTGTTTCCTCTATCCTTTTATAAATGATACGATTGGTCGTAAAATACCCTGGTTAACGGGTTCAGTGGGAGAAGAGAAGGGAATGGACAGGGAAATAGGCAAATAATTTAACAGAGGACCTACCGTTTATTTGTGTGTGAGTGTGTGTGTGTGTGTGTGTGTGTGTGTGTGTGTGTGTGTGTGTGTGTGTGTGTGTGTGTGTGTGTGTGTGTGTGTGTGTGTGTGTGTGTGTGTGTGTGTGTGCGCGCGTGAACGTGATTACAACGGTTTCTAATATGACCTTATCTGATGATGTGACCTTACCTGGCGATCCTGCATTTATTTCTACAAGGGCACCTCGGAGGGAATGACAAGGACACGTGTATTTCTATGTTAAAGCAGCAGATGAAGACCTCTGTTTACCGAGTGGAATCTATACATGACAGAGAATATTCTGTTCAATGATGCCTGTATTTTCACCAGAGACAAACCCGTTGCTGGTTTCGTTCTTAACCCACAGTCAATGGACATATCAGCCCATTATATTCCTACAGCTAATAGAACGCCACAGTATTTGAGCATCTAACTGTTCCTCAGTCAGATTCAACAGAGAAGAGAGTTTAAGGGGGGGGGGGTGTATATGGACAGATCTGGACTTCAAGATAACGGAAGTAATCATAATCATGGAGAAACTCATCACACTGACGAGAACATCGATGTCCCTGAAGTCTGATGGGGACCTGGACAGGGTGTCTCTGTACACAGCGGGTATGTTTTATATCTGATGGCACATAGTGGGACGGGGTCTGTTGGGTTTGGTGTCTGATGGGGAACAGGACAGGGTGTCTCTGTACACAGCGGGTATGTTTTATATCTGATGGCACATAGTGGGACGGGGTGGGGTGGGATGGTGACTGATGGGGAACTGGACAGGGTGTCTCTGTACACAGCGGGTATGTTTTATATCTGATGGCACATAGTGGGACGAGGTGTGGTGTGTTTGGTGTCTGATGGGGAACTGGACAGGGTGTCTCTGTACACAGCGGGTATGTTTTATATCTGGTGGCACATAGTGGGACAGGGTGTGGTGGGTTTGGTGTCTGATGGGGAACTGGACAGGGTGTCTCTGTCCACAGCGTGTATGTTTTATATCTGGTGGCACATAGTGGGACGGGGTGGGGAGGCTTTGGTGTCTGATGGAGAACTGGACAGGGTATCTCTGTACACAGCGGTTATATTTTATATCTGATGGCATATAGTGGGACGGGGTGGGGGGTGGTTGGTGTCTGATGGGGAACTGGACAGGGAGTCTCTGTACACAGCGGGTATGTTTTATATCTGATGGCACATAGTGAGACGGGGTGCGGTGGGTTTGATGTCTGATGGGGAACTGGACAGGGTGTCTCTGTACACAGAGGGTATGTTTTATATCTGATCGCACATCGTGGGGCGGGGTGGGGTGGGTTTGGTGTCTGATGGGGAACTGGACAGGGTGTCTCTGTACACAGCGGGTATGTTTTATATCTGATGGTACATGGTGGGACGGGGTGGGCTGGGTTTGGTGTCTGATGGGGAACAGGACAGGGTGTCTCTGTACACAGCGGGTATGTTTTATATCTGATGGCACATAGTGGGACGGGGTGGGGTGGGTTTGGTGACTGATGGGGAACTGGACAGGGTGTCTCTGTACACAGCCGGTATGTTTTATATCTGGAAACATCGATTCCGGGATGCTTGTGGAAAGAGAATCATAATTAAAGTTTCAGGTTGGAAAATGTGAGTCAGCGTGACCGCTGTTATTTCAACTGTGGAATTTTGCAAATGAAGCCGCTCACTGCTCATTTACTGGTCTCATTGCACATTTTGGTCGAATTACAAAGGGATCTGACTGAGGTAATGCCAGTGATACTGACGTGCTCCTGCTCCATGCCAACAGTATTTGCACCTGAGACACCGCCGATGTAATTTGTTTGTTCAATAACAACCCTCAAATGTGGAACCTTGTCACTGGAGATCGATCCCCTGAATAAATCAGAGCCTGTTGCAGTACGTCAGCCCAGAGTGTCTTGCCGAGCTGTGGAATTCGGAGCAATCGCGTTCACTGCGTCACTCAAATGGGATATCCAGTAATCTGGCGGATTGAAGACATTTATTACCCTGTTATTTCAGCCGTTGGGATTCCCGGTAAGCCGCTGTCAAACCTGCAACCGGCGGAAACTGAGAGTTAATTCCGATGTTCTGAAGTGTTTCTCTCGCTACTTGTTTCCACAGCCACCTGCCCAGTCCCCGCATTTCAGTCATGGGCGGAAGGCGCTGACAATATTAATCCCATTGCTTTCGTAGCAGGCAGCGCTCCATATTGGAGCCGAGATGCTGCCTTTGACTGAAATCCTCTCTGCTGGCTCGATATCATGTAATAATTGTGAATGGAAATGTCTGCACAGGAGGACACCGGGCTATACTGTATCCGTGGGAGCCAGCCGACCTTCTGTTCTGTCCGTATAAATCGACTGTGAATTGCGTGACTGAGTGACGGAACGACGCGAATGGGACTCTGCAGATGTGGATTTCATTTCATTCCTCTGCCGGTCAGAGCCAGTGATATTTACTGCGGACAAGGGGGCATTAAGACCGCTGTCAATTTAACCCATTTACAGAACTGGCGGAAAGTTCTCCGTCATGCCGATATTTCACACTCTCAGTGGCTTCATATGTCCGGATTCCACCATTTGTAGCAGGGGGAAAAAGTACAAGATCAAGTCTAAGACTATTATAATTTTTCCTGTATTACCTGACAAGTCAGTAATTTCTCTGCTTCTTTCTCGCCCTCTTGCAGTTAACCTGGTGGCGATTGTTATCCTGTCCCGAGGAAAGTGCGGTCTCTCCAAATGCATCACTCACTACCTGCTGGGAATGGCAGCGGCCGATCTCCTGGTCGTTATCTCTGACCCTCTGCTGAAGTGGACTGTTTTCATATACTTTAGGTCTTCCTTCCTCTATAGAACTCCCGTTTGCAGGGTTGTTCGTTGCCTGCTTTTAGCAAGCACCGGGGTCTCTGTCTGGCTGACAGTCGCGTTCACCTGTGACAGATTTGTGGCCATTTGTTGTGAAAAGCTGAAAACAAAATATTGCACCGAAAGAACGGCGTCTGTGGTTATCGGGACAGTGAGTGTTCTGGGCTGTTTAGAAAGTATCCCTTTCTACTTTACATTGGATCCTTGGTTAATAAGTAATGGCGTTTTCTATGGTTGTGTGACCAAAGAGAGTTTCTATACGTCTCCCTCGTGGGCCGCACTTGAGATGATTCATCGTATTTTCCTGCCTTGTCTCCCGTTTGTTCTGATTTTATTGTTCAATGCTCTGACAGTTAGACGGATTTTTTCCGCCAATAAAGTCCGGATGGGTTTCCGGGGCCGCAGTATCGGAAAGAATGACAAGGACCCGGAGATGGAGAACCGAAGGAAATCGGTGGTTTTACTATTCAGTATAACCGGTAGTTTTATATTTCTGTGGTTAACACGGGTAGTATTTGATATTTACATACGGATTGCAAACAGCCCTCGTTACTCGGCCACGGATCCCATTTATATCGCAGAATCCACGGCGATGATGCTGCAGATCCTCAGCTCCTGCACCAACACATGTATTTACGCCGTGACTCAGAGCAAGTTCAGAGAGGAGCTGATGAACGCGGTGAAATACCCGCTGAAACTCTTAACCAAATTCCTTAAATCATAGAGCGATTTGTTTCTTTCTGAGGGAGATTTCAGTCAAACACCATGTTTCCTCCATAATCTATCCACTTGCCGATATGTAGAACCACGGGTAACAACTGAGCGCTGTGAAATACGCATGCGTTTTGTGATGATATATTTCACTTGCTGTTTACCCCGTACAGGTGAAATGTGTCCTTCATCGAATATGGAATATGTAGCGGTCACCTCAGCTGTAATTCACCCCGATGGAGGGTCTATATAGTCAGGTCCCTCTTCTTTTATTGTAATAAACTCCATAACATCTGACAGCGTTTTACTCTGTGTTGGTCCAGTTAGGAGGAATCCTCTCCCTTTTCTCTATTCTCTCCGTTGTTTCTGATTCGTCCTTTTCAGTGACGCTCACGGTGTTTTACTCCCAATATCCCTCACGTTGTCCTCCCTCACTCCTTCCCCCACCCCGGCAAGGGGAACGTGATCAGACTGAAACATAGCGGAGGTGTGTGTGTGTGTGTGTGTGTGTGTGTGTGTGTGTGTGTGTGTGTGTGTGTGTGTGTGTGTGTGTGTGTGTGTGTGTGTGTGTGTGTGTGTGTGTGTGTGTGTGTGTGTTCTTTTCTTATCCAACTGCTTTTCCATCTCCGGACTGTTCCGCTTTGTCCTTTCATATCTGGCAATTTATCTCCGTTCATATCCTGAGGTCCCGTGAAAATCTGTTTCCTCTGTTCCCTGTTTCTCTCTGTCCACACGTCCGGTCCCGATCTGAACAAAATCTAATATCATCGTGGACTAGTGAGTTTCACCGTGAGAGAAACATGATCGGACTGGAACAGAGTGTGTGTGCGTTATTTTCCTTCTTTGTCAACCCCATCTCCATCTCCGACCTGCTCCCTCGTTGTTCCCGCATCTCTCCGGCTTTATCTCTGTTCACATCCCAAGGCCCCGTCACAGTCTCTTTCTTTCCCTCTGTTCTCTGTTTCTGTCTGACCACACCTTCCGTCCGGTCGCGTACTGAGCAAAGGAAATCTCATTGCAGGAACATATATTTATATCGATCATCAATGTACACTGAAATTTAATCAACTTCCAGAGCTACGATAAAAAGTTATTTGTTTATTTTTTTTCTCTCTCCAATTAACTAAGCTCTACCTGGAAGTTGTATCGATGTATGAAAAATAAATGAATGATACTGGAAATATGAATTAAAATTACTTTGAAAGATGTTGTACCGCTTTCTTTGGAACGATACTGACTCTTTCGCATTTCCACTTCCGTCGCACTGATGTCTGTCCTGCCACCGATCAGTGTTATACAACACCGGTGATTCTCCTCGCTCGGTGCTGACGGAAGTAACAGTCGACATGACAGATATCTTTTCGAGCGCTGAATAGATTTATGCACCTCGCGCCAGTTAATACTAACTCAATGTTTTATCATAAATAATGTTTCCAGTGATACGTAAGGATTGTGTCCCATCTCCGGCCACCGTGAACACCAAAGCAGCGGGAATCCCAAGCGACGTCATTCTAGCCTTGTCCAATTTAACTCCCAATCAGATTGAGTAGCTTAAAGACTACAACATAATTGCCTGGCAAGATTAAATGACAAGACCATCGCATTCCGGAGTTGGTAGTGACCTGGGGTTAATTTTGCCTCGTGAAGGCAGCGCAGTTTCCAATGTTGTTGACTATTGTCCAAGTCTAATCGCAAACTGGGGAACATCTGCAGACGCTGGAAATCAAAGTAATACCCACACAATCCTAAGGAGCTCAGCAAGCCGGGCAGAATCTGTGCAAAAGAGTAAACAGTCAATGTTCCGGGCCGACACACTTCATCAGGGAGATCCCATTTAATAGGATCGGACGTTTCTAGCATAATTATATGTATAAGACGATGAGCGGTATTGATCATGTGGATAACCCGAGGCTTTTTTTTCCCTGGGACAAAATGGCTAATACGTGGGGTATGCTTTTAAGGTGCTTGGAAATAGGTACCGGGGGAATGTCAGAGTTCAGTTTTCACACAGACAGTGTTGGGTGCGTGGAAAACACTGCCGGCGGCGGTGATGGAAGCGAATACAATAGGGCCTTTAAAAGCCTCTTAGATAGGTACATGGAACTTTGAAAAGTAGAGGTTTATGCCCTAGGGAAATACAAGCAGTTACTAGATCAGGTCACATGGTGGGCACAACATTGCTGGCCGAAGGGCCTGTAATGGGCTGTAGTTTTCTGTGTTCTATGTTTTTTAATTGTAGTGTCGGCGACAGATGTCAGACACCCAGACATGCCTCTTACAACTGCTGGTAATTGTGCAGAGCGTTATGCACTGGGTTGTCTGCGGCGCATTGTCGTTCGGTTAAATTGCCATTAGTAAATCCCTGACATGATAAGGGAAACACGAGGGGGTATTTCTTTACTCAGAGAGTGATAGCTGTGTGGAATGAGCTTCCTGTAGAAGTAGTAGAGGCCAGTTCAGTTGTGTCATTTAAGGTAAAATTGGATAGGTATATGGATAGGAAAGGAGTGGAGGGTTATGGGCTGAGTGCGGGTAGGTGGGACTAGGTGAGATTAAGAGTTCGGCACGGACTAGGAGGGCCGGAATGGCCTGTTTCCGTGCTGTGATTGTTATATGGTTATATGGTTATATGCTGCCTTGCTAATCGCCCTTCAGTATTGCAAAAAAAAAAAAGTCACTCATTATAACGACCTGGTTTCGGAACTGGTAAAATAAGGCAATTACAAGGACTGGTATAAGCCCTTCCTGATCGAAAAGTGCTTTTATGACAGGATTCATGCCTTCCATTGCCTCCAGCGACAAATCATGTAGCCGTATAGAGGGTAGAATTGCATAGGTCTTCGTGTGGTGGGACGGAAGACCCTCGTGATGTTTGTTTATTGCCCACCGAGAGGGAGGTGCCTGCGAAAGCAACAAGACTACGACAAACTCAGGCAAAGCGGGGGGAGCAAACAGCAAACAATCTTTGTTTTAATGATGAAGAAGGAAATATTATCCACCCAGCCTGAGTGGAATGACGTTGTCGAGTAGCGTTAGTATTAGGCGGAGTTATACACTGTGTGCGGTTTAACTCCTGTAAAGTCTGAAGCGCGGGTCCGAGTAGTTCAGGAGTTGCGGGGGGTTTGATGGCTGTGGTGACATGAGGGGTTAGGTTTGGCAGTTTAAATCGCTCATTCTGATGTTCACTCAAAAACCCTTCTGCCACTTTGTCCATTGGACCATAATCGATGTGTTCAGTTACAGAAAGAGTTTCTGCTCTGTTGGTCACGGAAAGGAGCTTCTGGTGATCGCTCGGCTGAGATGTTTCAGTGTATCGGACGGTGCAATGGAAATACATCAGAGGTCGGCCTGTCAGGATAGGCTGTCGTTGGTTAACATCTTAGTCCAGATGTATTTCCAATTCTGTGTAGGGCAGAGTAGAGTTATACTGCAAGTCTATCATGTGTCAGGGAAACGGGACATGAAGTCAGTTATATTGTCTCCTGATATTTGATTGCACCTGGTTCCCTCTCCAAAATCACTCTGTTGACGGATTGCCCCACTCGGGCAGACGAACACGGTCCCCTTTAACCACGTCCCCATGGTAACGGAATAGCCATCATTATCGTTTCCCCCTCTATTCCTCTGGGGAATTCAAACGCGCTTTGTACTTCAGGCCAAGTGGGTTCCGCACACCACTTTTCAGAAATCTCAGCATTTCCAGGCAAGGAGTTATAAATTTCACAAATTTGTCCCATAGCCCGGACTGCAGTCGGGGTCTATAGCCCAATTACCGCGGTGGTGCAAATTATATATTTTTTTGGATATGATGTAAGAGTTCTGAATTTGCTTTTTTTTAAAAAATTTCTCCCCTATTTCCTGTTCCAATACGCAAATTATAGTCATGTCCCTTTTTTGAGACCCCTCGACAATTCAGCAGCGGTCCTAAAAATGGGGTCATCTTTCCTTGCATAGTTCTTTGTCTTGCCGTTTGTCCCCCACCTGCCCCTCTGCTTCAGTTGCCTGAGCGTTATCAGGCGGGGTCGGGGTGTTTGATTCTGTCGTGTAGCATCTGCTAACATGAAAACTTTAAACATTAACCACTAACGATGAGGTCACACGCAGGTTGATGGAGCAATATCTTATCTCCCGCCTAGGTATCCTCCTACCTGCCGGCATGAACATTCAACTCACAGACCTCCGTTGATAACCCTGCCCCCACCCCTTACCCCATCCCTATCTATAATTGTAGTCTGGTTCTCTTTCTCTCTCTTCCAACCCCCCCCCCCCCCCCGACTATAATCTTTCCCCGAGCCCAACCTTTCTTTCTCTTTTGTTTCCCATAATTCTCCACCTTCCCCCAGCCCATTTCCCTTCAGCCAATCACTTCCCAGCTCTCTACTTCATCCCTCCCCCCACTTCTTATCCCCCCCCCCCCCGACGACCATCCCATGTTACTTCACTCCTGATGAAAGGTTTCGGCCTGTCGTCACTACCTCCTCCCATAGATGCTGTCTGGCCTGCTGAGTTCTGCCAGCATTTTGTGTTTTTATTTAACATTAAAAGCTCGTCCACACCTGATTCCGGCCTGGGCTCAGGCTGTCTAGGTTAGGATAGAGACGCCTCCTCTTTATTTTGTTTGGACATCGTTTGGTCAGTCAGTCCTTTTTTTGTTGTTTCGTAGATTGGTGTCTCTTAAATTCCTCCAGCACTTATTCAACTCAAGTCAAGTTTACTGTCATTTAACTGCACACATGCACACCGACAAAAGAGACAACGTTTCTCTGACCCAGGCTGTAAAGCACAGCAACGCACACAACACACACCACGCACAATCACGTATCAAAGCAAGGCCAACATCCTCCGATGAGCCAGGCACAAATAAACAAATTAAAATGCATAAATCAAAACACCATTTTATATAATCATAATCCCACGTAGGGTCTCCGTCTCCGCTACCAGTTTCTTGTTGAAAATATTTGATTTTCTTTAACTAAAAAGACTCCCATAGAGCCATTGTCCTTGTGTCCAACCTCACAAGCCACTAGTAAAAGGAATCACATGTCTAGTATATCCACTTTCCAACCTGACCTCATCAGCAGGGGAGACTGCCGGCACCAGCAGATCTCCCCGGAATTTCTCTACTCGTTCAATCTGCTGGAGCTACTTTCTCATTTTTTTTCCTTTACCTTTACAGAGAAAATCCTCCCGCATTTCTCTCATCAACTTTCCTATCATTATTTACCATCTTTGTTCAATCTACTTACCTGGTTTTCATCTTTATCTTTACAGTGAACTTTCTCCCTCGCATTCCTGATGAACTTTGCTATCACTACTTCCTATCCGTCTTCATCTACTTACCTGGTCCTGCAAAGGAAAGACAGTCAGTCGCAGGCACAAGCGCGAAAGAAATTTGGTTACATTCGTCTCTTCAAGTCTGATTTATATCTACTGGTTTTATTTCCTAATCGGAGAACACCTTGGGTAGGACTAGGATCCGATCCGGACCTCCTTATTTCAGACAATACTTCACATAATACTGCCGTCTTTCCTACTTGGTTCCGCCGATCCCGTCCTTTCTACCCGCTCATGGGCCAGGATCATGGAGGCACAACGTGGATCAGAGTTGTTACACTGTTTTTGCAAGCTTTGTGCTTACACAGCCCGTGGAGAATATACGCAACACACACACAAAATGCTGGTGGAACACAACAGGCCAGGCAACAACTATAGGAAGAAGTACAGTCGACGCTTCATGCCAAGACCCTTCGTCAGGACTATCTGAAAGAAAAGATCGTTACTATTACCCTCGCCCTCGTCTCTCTCTCACTCTCTCTCTCTCTCTCTCTCTCTCTCTCTCTCTCTCTCTCTCTCTCTCTCTCTCTCTCTCTCTCTCTCTCTCTCTCTCTCTCTCTCTCTCTCTCTCTCTCTCTCTCTCTCTCTCTCTCCGCCCCCCTCCCCCTCGTATCGCTCCGCTCCCTAGCATGCCTCTCCTGCAATCTTTCGCTCGACTCCCATCTCTACCACCGTCTTCTATCGCCTTCCCTCTTTCCCCTTGTCTTCTCGCCCGTTTCGCTCCTTCCCCATCTTCATTCCTGTCTCTTTTTTCCCTTATCATTATCTCCCCGTATCCCTAGCACACTCTCTTTCCACACTACCAGTTCCTTTCTCACCTCAGTACCCGTTTCAGCCCCTAACTGTCTCATCCTCCAGACTCCCCCTCTGTCTCAATCGCCCTGTCTCTCTCCCTGTGTCTCCCTCTCCCGCTTTGTTACTAAGTCCGCCACCACTCTCTACCCAGTCCTATTCCACGTCTCTTGCTGCCCCTGTCTTTCTCTCTCCGAATCTCTTTCACACTCTCTCTCCTGAGACACTCACTCCACCATCTTTCACCCCAGTATCTCTCTCCTACACTCTCTCTCCTACTCCAGTCACGCTGTCGTTCTCCAATTTGTATCAGCCCCAATGTTTTGTCCAAGCCTTTCTCTTATCACTTGAGCACAGCATTCTGTCTCTCATACCTCTTCCCCCAGTGTGTCTCTCCATACACTCGTCTCTCTACCCCAGTCTCTCTGTCCCCTCAGCCTTTCTCACCCCTCCACTTCTCGCCCACTATCTCTTTCTCCCTCAGTCTTCCGTACGACATCTCTTTATCAACGATTTCTCTTTCACTCTGCATCTCTCCCCAACCCAGTCTTACGTTCTCGCCCTCTCTTTCTCTTTGCTGCTCTCTCTCTACTCATTTGATTCTTCCTCGTTGTTCTCTCCCACGTTCATCTTACTTTCTGTTGGTCTCTCTACGCCACGTTTCTCTCTTCTGACTTTCTCCACTTATATCTTTCCCTAGTGTTCCCCTGACAAGGTGATACAACTCAGCTTGGAATTTAACAAAGGAAAGATGAAGTCAGATACGGGTGATTGATATGTCAGTGGCCTAAGGTTGAAGGAGACAATTTTAGAAAATCTCGGTAGAAGGAGATTAGATCTCGGTTATTAGCTTCAAACTTCCTGCATAATCACTCAAAGAGTTGACCTGCTCGTGCATGTAACGAGCGCTGTATAACTCCTCTCCTTCTACCTTTGGCCATGAACTTATCAATCAGCCCTGCTGTCGACTGCTTCTGGAGGTCCAAGACGCCGACTTCTACAATGAAGTCTTCTACAATGCTCCACGACAGCTGGAATAAGTGTGGAAATGTAGGATGGTACTATGCGGAAAAATAAATGTGCTGGGTTTTCTAAAATTGACTCCTTCTACCTCAGGCCACGAACATATCAATCACCCCTCGTATATCAGTGAAGAAAAGTGAATTACTGAGGCTTGAGAGAGGAACTGGCCAAAACTGTTTGGGAAAGAACACTGGCAGCGATGACGGCACAGCAGCAATGGCTGGGTATTCCTGAAGCATTTCGAAATCCGAATAATATGTACATCGAAAGAAGAAGTATTCTAAAGGCAATATGACACCACCGTCGCTATCATGAGAAGTCGAAGCCAACATTAAACCCAAAGAGAAGACATAGTTTATAGAAGAAAAAGTGTAATGTAGTGGTAAGCTTGTTGCTAGTAGAAGGCAATAAATAATTAATATATAACCATATAACATGATGTCTTACCACTCTGTGGTTAGACATTAATATATGATGTCTTTGAAATAATGAAATGCGAAGGTAAACGATCCCACAATTTGAAGGGGATGACAAATGTTTCCTCAGATGCATAAAGTGTAAAAAGAAGCGATATTGGATTTCAGACCGCTGGAAAACGATGCTGGAGAAGTAGGATTAGCAGGACAAGAAAATGGCGGGCGAACGGAATAAGTACTTATTGTATCTGTGTGCACTGTGGAAGTTAGGAGCGGCAGGGGGCAGAGATATTGGAAGTGTGCCATTACTGTTGAGAAGGTTCTTAGAAAACTGCAAGCTCAAAAGGTTCAAAAGTCACCTGGACCAGGATTCTGAAGGAGATGCCTGAAGGGGCAAGTTTCAATGATCAATTTATTCTGACATCGTTCCAAATGAACAGAAGATTGCTATTGTCACTCCTCTCTTCAAGAACGGAGAGAGGAAGAAGAAAATATATTATACTCTGAACCGTGGTTGGGGAAGTGTTGGAGTCGATTATTAAGCGGGTGGTTTTCGAGACACTTGGAGGCACATGATAGAATGGTCTGTTGCAAGGACGTGGCGGTGGAACGAACCCAAATGCTGAACACGGGCGCGGAGGCCGTATCGGGAGACGCTCCCGTTGTAGCGAGCTTAGTAAGCTTTCCAAGGGAGCATTTACCCGGAGTCTTGGTCTTGGTAGATAATTCAGGAACAAGGCTAGATTTGGAATTGTTAGTCCTAAACACCATGGAGTGAGGTTACTCGTACACGAGTCGACCAACGAGTGACACCTTCTAGTAGTGGTCACAGTATTCTTATACTACTTTAGTTGATGGAATGCAGGTGTTCGTAATTATTGGAACCTGGGAATTGATTGGGAACTAAACGAGGTAATAAAGGCCCAATTCCTGAGGAAGATAGCCAGATGCCAGAAGGAATCATGACAGACCTATCTCATTCCCTAACAGGAGGTCCAACACTGCCCTTTCTCCAGTTGGTACCTCTGTGTATTGCGGCAATGAACTATCCTGCACACATTTTACAAACTCCAAACCATCCATCCCTTTTACAGTATGGGCTTCCCAGTCTATGTGTGGAAACTTAAAATCTCCCACAATCACAACTTTGTGATTACTACAAATAACTACTATCTCCTTACAAATTTGCTCCTCCAATGCTCGCTCCCCATTAGGTGGTCTATAATACATCCCTATAAGTGTTACTACACCGTTCCCATTCCTCAATTCCAACCAACTAGTCTCCCTAGACGAGCCCTCTAATCTATCCTGCCAAAGCACCGCTGTAATATTTTCTCTGACAAGCAATGCAACTCCTCCCCCTCTTGCCCCTCCGATTCTATCACACCTGAAGTAACGAAATCCAGTAATAATTAGTTGCCTTTCACACACCTCCTACAACCATGATTCACTAATATCTACAACATCATATTTTCAGGTATCAATCCATGATCTGAGCTCATTCACCTTTCTTACAATGCTCCTAGCATTGAAGTAAATGCATTTAAGAAATTCTCCATCTCTTACTCTCTGTTTATCCCTAACGGTGCAAACAAATTTGCTATCTTCTTTTTTTTTCCTTCTCCCCTTCATCTTTGGTCTGAGCGCTCCCCTTCTCTATCACCTGCCTATCCTCCATCACACACTGTCTGTAATCTTTCTCTATTTGTGAACTAACCTCCTCCCTCTTTGTCTCTTCAATTTGATTCCCTTCCCCCAACCATTCCAGTTTAAAGTCTCCCCAGTAGCCTTAGCAAATCTCCCCGCCAGAATATTGGTCCTCGGGGATCCAAGTGTAACCCATCCTTTTCGCTCAGTTCACAACAGCCCCAAAAGAGGTCCCAATGATCCAGAAACTTGAATCGCTTTCCCTTGCTCCAATCCCTCAGCCACGCATTTATCCCCCACCTCATTCCATTCCTACTCTCACTGTCGCGTGCCACATGCAGTAATCCCGAGAATACTACCTTTGCGGTCCTTCTTCTCAACTCCTCTCCTAACTCCCTATATTCTTATTTCAGGACCTCTTCCCTTTTCCTACCTATGTCATTGGTACCTACATGTACCACGACTTCTGGCTCCTCACCCTCTTCAGGATATCTTGGACGCGATCAGAAACATCCTGGAACCTGGCACCAGGGATGCAAACTACCATCCGGGTCTCCTGACTGCGTCCACATAATTGTCTATCTGCCCCCCCTAACTATCGAGTCCCCTATTACAACTGCCTTCGTCTTCCTTTCCCTAACCTTCTGAGCTACAGGGGCAGACTCTGTGCCGGAGAAATGGCCATTGCCGCTTCTCTCAGATAGGCTGCCTCCCGCCAACAGTACTCAAACAGGAGTACTTATATTCAAGGGGTACAGCCACTGGGGTACTCTCTAGTACCTGACTCTTCCCCTTCCTTGTCCTAACCATGACCCACCTGTCTGCCTCCCGTGGCCCTTGTGTGACCACCTGCCTGTAACACCTCCTCACTCTCCCAGACCAGACGAAGGTAATCGAGCTGCAGCTCCAGTTCCCTAACTCGGTCCCTTAGGAACTGCAGTTCTGCGCACCTGGCGCAGATGTGAACATCCGGGAGGCTGGGAGACTCCGGGACCTCCCACATCCGACACTGAGAACAGCAAGCTGCCCTCACATTCATAATTCCCCCTTTTCTCAATTAACAGGAAAAATTGAAAACAAAACCTCCCTTGCCACGCCCGTTTCCACCTAAGACCGTTGAGCCAAAGCTCTTAAGCTTCACTCTGCTCCCGGCTCACTCCTCTGCCCGCAAACGACGCCTCCCGCTGTATAAGGCTGTGTTTTAAATCTTCCCCGTTTCATTGCCCGAAGCCACAGGGCTGCGCAGTCCCGCCTCTCTTAACCCAGTTGAGAAGAAAAAATAAAAACGGCTCCCACAGCACACCCGTTCCGATTCTCAGACTTCCTTCTCCAAATTCGCAGCTGGAGAGTCGACCCTCATATCTGGGACAACCATCTAAACCACGCGTGCTCTAGATGAGGTTCACACTGACAGCATCGACATTTCCCCACCGTGTACTGACATTCTGCTAGCCCCAGGGGGCCCTGCAGAGTCAGCCCGCGACTTTGAATATCAGAAATGTCGGATGAGAATAAAGACTTTTCTGAAGAATGTTTGCCTCCTCTTTCAGAGAGACAAATACTCAATCTGGAAGCAGGTTGGGAAAGAGAATTGAATAGCTGGCCCGAAGAATGACTAAGCATCTACGTGAAAGAAATGTGAATGTTTCTTCAGAAACCACCATGACGGGATCCATAGTTGAATAAATCTCAATTTGACCGACCGCGCCGTGGGAGATTTTATTTGTTGACTTTCTCTTCTCTTAAAACGAACAGGTGCGGCCCCAAAACCGACCCCTACCGAACACCACTAATCAGCTCAGTTTAGTCCCACCTTGCATTCTGCCATTCTGACAATCTTCCATCCATCACAGTATATTTTTGCATTAAGGTCGTTTTATCCTGCTTAGAAGCCTCAGGCGCGGCACATTGTCAAAGGCCTTCTGAAAATCCAAGAAAACAACATCCATTGACTCTCCTGTATGGAATCTGCCTTTTGATTTCCTCAAATAATTACAACAGATTTATAAAGCTACATATCCCCTTTAGGAAACCACAGTAAAATCCGCCCTATATTATCATTACTCTCCATATACGAGAAATCTCATCATTAATAATGGAGTCCTTCATCTTTCCAACCACTGAGGTCAGGCTATCCAGCCTATAATTTCCTCTCGTTTGCCCACCTCTCTTCTCAGAGTGGAGTGGATTGACACTTGCTACTTTTTACTCTTCTGGACTATTCCAAAACCCAATGATTATTCAAAGTTCACCGCTAATGCCGTCCTCAGCCACGTCTTTCAGAAAACGTGGAGTGTTGTCAGATCTACAGCCCCAGTTTCCCGGGTGCAAATACTTTGTATCTGGCAACAGATGGCGACAAACTGAACAGATATCAATGTGGCAGTGAACCAGACAGAACATCCTGGTCTCCTCCATCTGGTCCAGCTGATTAGTGCTTCTAACTTCGCGTATTTCAGCCTCTCAAACATTTTCTCCTTAGCAATAGCAACTACAGTCACTTTCTTTCATACTGCTGGTGTCATTCACGCTGCAGAATGATGTGAAATATTAGTTTCATCGTTACTTCAAAGGAAAGAGGGGTTATACTAAAATTGCATTAATGGGCATGTGGATGAATTCCAGAGTTTGATTAGACGGTGGAATATTAGTGGGTGGGTTGAGAGACAGGCGAAAGGGATTATACTGGGTACAGCATTAAGGGGTGTGTGGGAAGGACATTATGGAATTAAACTAGGTGAAGTATACAAGGGTAAGTGGATAAAGCGGAATTTGGAATTCTGTCGTTTCGGGTATTAATTCAGGTCTGGTGTGAGGAGATGACATGGTGCAGGGTGAGGTATTAATGGGTGTACGGGTGAGAATAGACGGCGAAATTATTTTTTTCGAAGGGAGGGATAGGTGTAACGATACTCATTGGTGGGTTAATGGGTGTATAGAGGGAAGGGATGATAGGGGATGGGAGATATTACTCGGAGTGTGGAGCTATGTTAGAATGGGTTTGAAATAATGGTGTGGGAATCTCTGTGCAGAGGGAGAGAAGATTTGTATTTGAGTGAGGATATTAATGGTTGAATGGATGATGAAAATACGCGCAGTGAGCTGGTGTGTGATGGAATGGGAGACTCAATAATGATCCTCAGTCGGTCAAGCAACATCCATGACAATGAATAAACAGTTTACGTTTTCGACCATGGTCTTTCATCAGAGCTTGAAAAGAAAGTAGAAGTTGCCAGAATATGAAAGTTTGCTGGAGAGGAGAAGAGGTAAGAAGCCAAGGTGGCGAAATGAGGAAGAAGGAAAGAAGTAGGGAAACATATCGGAAGTTAGATGAATCGATGTTGATGCCATTCGGTTAGAAGATACTTGATGGAATATGAGCTGTTACTTATCCAAACTAAAAGTGGCCTCATTAAGGCACAAGATGAGACCATGGACAAACATGTCGGAAACGGAGTGGGTAAGTGTATTGAGAATGTCTGCCACTGTGAATTCCCGCATTTTTGTGGATCGAGCTGAGGTGCTCGAGAAAGTGTTAATCAATATGATTAACAGTTTCCCTGCGTTCTGAACAATTTAACAATTTAGATTTGTATCTTGAGATTTTACAATTTAGTGCCATACCTCATCACAATTGGGATTTGACTTGAATGACATCATGTTTATTTTTACCCCAGCTGTTGGAAGACACGTCAGCCTTGTGTAGTATTGAATATTCAGTGTTCTGGAGCGAGTATAAATGAATGACCGTGGAGATTCATCAGCTCAGAGTTTCTACAGCGAGATCACGGGCAGCCGGAAGATAGGCTGAATTTCACACAGCATGCTAGAAACGTTTTACCGTGTGAGAAAGATATGGTACATGATCATCGCCGTTATCGGTGTTCCTGGTAAGAACATGGGCGAAGTAACATTTGCGGCTGTGACTGCGCGTTCTTTGGACCAGTTCGGTTGTTATGCGGTTATGAGTGCGGTGGAGGCATTGTGGCAACACTCCGCGTTCGTTCAGAAGTTTCTTTGCAGTTTGATCCGGAGACTCGGCGGAAAATAGATCGGCAGCTGAAACAGATGTAGAGAGGAAGATCGCGGAGACGAATTCATTTTGTGGGTTCATGGCGGGCTGTTTTGATTTATCAATGCAAAGGCTCTGCTAAAGTAAATTCCGATAATCCGGAGAGCTGGGCACCTTTACAGACTATTGCTGTAATTCCGCATCAATACTGTAGCATACTTTAAATTCAAATTGAAAGGTAATGCTCTGTGCTTTAGAAATCCCTGCAAGTTTGAAGGGAATGCGAGAAGAGAATCGTCGCTGAGATTTCGGGAAGAAACGCAAACATCACTTGTCAGTCTCAAACATCCGGAGTTTCGAAAGATTAAAGAATAAGTTCTCTGTAGGTCCAGTGTAGCAGGATTTGTTTTATTCCCTGTTACCCGTGAAGTGAAGAGGGAGTGAAGAGAAAACATAGCGAAGTCTGATGGAGCTCAGCCGGGGTAACGCCCCTGCGATACTCCGCTCAGGAACAATGAGCTTTGAAGTATTTGGAACAATGCTGTAGCAGTTTGAAGCAACTCATGACAAGACATACGAACGGGGGAAATAAACCTGTGTTTCTAATGGAAGTGTTGTCTGAAATAAGGAGATCTGGATCCGAATCCTGGTCCCACCCAATATATTCTCCGATTAGTGAATAAAACCAGTAGATATAAATAAGACTTGAACAGACGAATGTAACGAAATTTCTTTCGCGCTTGTGCCTGCGACTGACCGTCTTTCCTTTGCAGGACCAGGTAAGTAGATTGAAGACGGATAGGAAGTAGTGATAGCAAAGTTGATCAGGAATGCGGGGGAGAAAGTTCACTGTAAAGATAAAGATGAAAACCAGGTAAGTACATTGAAGGAAGATGGTAAATAAAGATAGGAAAGTTGATGAGAGAAATGCGGGGAGGATTTTCTCAGTAAAGGTAAAGAGAAAAAAATGTGAAAGTAGCTCCAGCAGACTGAACGAGTAGCGAAATCCCGGGGAGATCCGCTGGTGCCGCCAGTCTCCCATGCTGATGAGGTCTGGTTGGAAAGTGGATATACGAGATATGTGATTCCTTTTGCTAGTGGCTTGTGTGGTTGGACACAAGGACGGTGGCTCTATGGGAGTCTTTTTAGTTAAAGAAAATCAAATATTTTCAACAAGAAACTGGTAGCGGAGACGGAGACCCTACGTGGGATTATGATTATATAAAATGGTGTTTTGATTTATACATTTTAATTTGTTTATTTGTGCCTGGCTCATCGGAGGATGTTGGCCTTGCTTTGATACGTGATTGTGCGTTGTGCGTGTTGTGTGCGCTGCTGCGCTTTACATCCTGGGTCGGAGAAACGTTGTCTCTTTTGTCGGTGTGCATGTGTGCAGTTATATGACAGTAAACTTGACTTGAGTTGAATAAGTGCTGGAGGAATTTAAGAGACACCAATCTCCAAAACAACAAAAAAAGGACTGACTGACCAAACGATGTTCAAACAAAACAAAGAGGAGGCGTCTCTATCCTCACCTAGACAGCCTGAGCCCAGGCCGGAATCAGGTCTGGACGAGGTTTTAATATTAAATAAAAACACAAAATGCTGGCAGAACTCGGCAGGCCAGACAGCATCTATGGGAAGAGGTAGTGACGACAGGCCGAAACCTTTCAGCAGGAGTGAAGTAACATGTTAGCAGATGCTACACGACAGAATCAAGCAGCCCGACCCCGCCTGATAACGCACAGGCAACTGAAGCAGAGGGGCAGGAGGGGGACAGACGGCAAGACAAAGAACTATGCAAGGAAAGATGACCCCATTTTTAGGACCGCTTCTGAACCGTCGAGGGGTCTCAAAAAAGGGACATGACTATAATTTGCGCATTGGAACAGGAAATGGGGGCGAATTTTTTTTTTTAAAAAAAAGCAAATTCAGAACTCTTACATCATATCCAAAAAAATATATGATTTGCACCACCGCGGTAACTGGGCTATAGACCCCGTCTGAAGTCCGGGCTCTGGGGCAAATTTGTGAAATTTATAACTCCTTGCCTGGAAATGTTGAGATGTTCTGAAAAGTGGTGTGCGGAACCCACTTGGCCTGAAGTACAAAGCGCGTTTGAATTCCCCAGAGGAATAGAGGGGGAAACGATAATGATGGATATTCCGTTACCATGGGGACGTGGTTAAAGGGGACCGTGTTCGGCTGCCCGTGTGGGGCAGTCCGTCAGCATAGTGATTTTGGAGAGGGAACCAG
Source organism: Hemitrygon akajei (assembly GCF_048418815.1). NCBI lineage: Eukaryota > Metazoa > Chordata > Chondrichthyes > Myliobatiformes > Dasyatidae > Hemitrygon > Hemitrygon akajei. The sequence goes on along the minus strand of NW_027331933.1, from coordinate 7,556,723 downwards.
GTGCAGGCAAATATCAGGAGACAATATAACTGACTTCATTTCCCGTTTCCCTGACACATGATAGACTTGCAGAGCAACTCTGCGCTGCCGTACACAGAATTGAAAATACACTTGGACTAAGATGTTAACCAACGACAGCTTATCCTGACATGCCGACCTCTGATGCATTTCCATCGCACCGTCCGATACACTGAAACATCTCAGCCGAGCGATCACCAGAAGCTCCTTTCCGTGACTAACAGAGCAGAAACTCATCTATTATGGTCCAATGGACAAAGTGGAAGAAGGGCTTTCGAGAGAATATCTGAATGAGCGATTTAAAATGCCAAACGTAACCCCTCATGTCACCACAGCCATCAAACCCCCTGCAACTCCTGAACTACTCGGACCCGCGCTTCAGACTTTACAGGAGTTAAACCGCACACAGTGTATAACCCTGCCTAATACTAACGCTACTCTACAACTTCATTCCGCTTAGGCTGGATTTACAATATTTCCTTCTTCATCGTTAAAAGAAAGTTTGACCTGTTTACTCCGCCCACTTTGCCTGAGTATGTCGTACACGCGTTGCTTTCGCAGGCACCTCCCTCTCATAAAACCTGTCACAAAACACTTTTCGTCCAGGAAGAGCTTGTACCAACCTGTAGTCCTTGTAATTCTCTTATTTTACCAGTTCCGAAACCAGGTCGTGATAATGAGTGACTTTTGTTTGCAATACTTAAGGGGGATTAGCCGGATAGCACTCCAAGGGTTTACTGATGGCAATTTAGCAGAACGACACGGGGCCGCAGACAACTCAGTGCATAGCGCTCTGCACAATTACCGGCAGTTGTAAGAGGCATGCCTGGGTGTCTGACATCTGTCGCCGACACTACAATTAAAAAAAAACATAGAACATAGAAACCTACAGTCCATTACAGGTCCGTCGGCGCACAATGTTTTGCCCACCATGAAACCCACTCTAGAAACTGCCTTGGATTTCCCTGGTGCATAGACCTCTACTTTTCAAAGTTCCATGTACCTGTCCGAGAGGCTCTTAAAGACCCTATTGTACTCGCTTCCATCACCGCCGCCGGCAGTGTATTCCACGCACCCAACACTCTCTGTGTGAAAACTGAACTCTGACATTCCCTCGGTACCTATTTCCAAGCACCTTCAAAGTATACCCCGAGTGTTAGCCATTTTGTTCCTGGGAAAGAAGCCACGGGTTATCCACACGATCAATGCCCCTCATCACCTTGTACATATAATTATGGTGGAAACGTCCGATCCTATTAAATGGGATCTCCCTGATGAAGTGTGTCGGCCCGGAACATTGACTGTTTACTCTTTTGCATAGATTCTGCCTGGCTTACTGAGCTCCTTAGGATTGTGTGGGTATTACTTTGATTTCCAGAGTCTGCAGATGTTCCCCAGTTAGCGATTAGACTTGGACAACAGTCAACAGCATAAGAAGCTGCACTGCAGACACGAGACAAAATTAACCCCAGGTCATTACCAACTCCGGAATGCGATGGCCTGGTCATTTAATCTTGTCAGACATTTATGTTGCAGTCTTTAAGCCACTCAATCTGATTGGGAGATAATTGGACAAGACTAGAATGACGTCGCTTGCGATTCACGCTGCTTTGGTGTTCACGGTGGCTAGAGATGGGACACAATCCTTAAGGATCAATAGAAACATTATTTATGATAAAGCGTTGAGTTAGTATTAACTTTACTTTGCTCAGTCCTCGACCGGACGGATGGTGTGAGTAATGCTCCGTCAGATCTTTGATGATCAATATAAATATATGTTCCTGAATGAGATATCCTTTGCTCAGTACGCGGCCGGATGGAAGATGTGGTCAGAGAGAAAGAGAACAGAGGGAAACAGAGGGAAAGAATCAGACTGTGACGGGGCCTCGGGATGTGAACAGAGATAAAGCCGGAGAGATGCGGGGACAACGAGGGATCAGGTCGGAGATGGAGATGGAGTTGAAAAAGAAGGAAAAGAACGCACACACGCTGTGTTCCAGCCCGATCATGTTTCCCTTACGGTGAAAATCACTCCTCTGCAATGAGATTAGATTTTGTTCAGAACGGGACCGGACTTGTGGACAGAGAGAAACAGGGAACAGAGCAAACAGATTTTCACGGGACCTCAGGATGTGAAAGGAGATAAAGAGGCAGATATGAAAGGACAAAGCGGAGCAGTCCGGAGATGGAAAAGGAGTTGGAAAAGGAAAGAAACACACACACACACACACACACACACACACACACACACACACACACACACACACACACACACACACAGACACGCACACACACACACGCACGCACGCACACGCACACACACACACACACACACTCACACACACATACTCACACACACACACACACTCACCTCCGCTATGTTTCAGTCTGATCACGCTCTTAAACTATCTTCTCCACATCTGTAGTATCTGTGTGTACCTATGTTTATATGTATGTGTGTGGGTGTGGGTTTGTGCGTATGAGCGTGTGCATGTTTTTTGTGTATATGTGTCTGTCTGTGTGTGTGCGTGTGTGTGTGTTTGTGCGTGTGTCTGTGTGTGCGTATGTGTGTGTGTGTGTGTGTGTCTGCGCGCGCGCGTGCGTGTGTGTGTGTATGCGTGCGCGTGTGTGTGGGTGTGTGTGTGTGAGTGTGTGTGTGTTTGTGCGTGTGTCTGGGCGTGCGTATGTATGTGTGTGTGAGCGTGTGTGTGTGTGGATGTGTGTATAGGTGTGTTTGTGTGTGTTTTTATTGTGTGTGCGCATGTGTATGGATGTTTGTGTGCAACTCTTAAATATCACAAAATCTATATGCATAAATTTTGTTATTCGTGCTGTGGATTTTGAACAGTAAAGTGACGGACAAAATCGCAGTTGTATCCGCCTGAGGAACAGTTAGATGCTGAAACACTGTGGCGTTCATTTTGCTGTAGGAATATGATGGGCTGATAAGGCTTTCATTCACTGCCCTGTGGGTTACGAGCACAACCATTAACAAGTTTCTCCATGGTCTAAATACCGGCACGATTTAACAAAATACTTTCTGCCATGTATAGATTCCCTTCCGATGAGATCTCATGGTTTAAAATAATACCCGTGTCTTTGGCATTTCCTTTACAGTGTCCTTCGCAGGGCCGTCAAATAAAGCCAAGTCATCAAATAAAGGCATATTGAAAAGTATTATGTACACACACACACACACACACACACACACACACACACACACACACAGACACGCACACACACACACGCACGCACGCACACGCACACACACACACACACACACTCACACACACATACTCACACACACACACACACTCACCTCCGCTATGTTTCAGTCTGATCACGCTCTTAAACTATCTTCTCCACATCTGTAGTATCTGTGTGTACCTATGTTTATATGTATGTGTGTGGGTGTGGGTTTGTGCGTATGAGCGTGTGCATGTTTTTTTGTGTATATGTGTCTGTCTGTGTGTGTGCGTGTGTGTGTGTTTGTGCGTGTGTCTGTGTGTGCGTATGTGTGTGTGTGTGTGTGTGTCTGCGCGCGCGCGTGCGTGTGTGTGTGTATGCGTGCGCGTGTGTGTGGGTGTGTGTGTGTGAGTGTGTGTGTGTTTGTGCGTGTGTCTGGGCGTGCGTATGTATGTGTGTGTGAGCGTGTGTGTGTGTGGATGTGTGTATAGGTGTGTTTGTGTGTGTTTTTATTGTGTGTGCGCATGTGTATGGATGTTTGTGTGCAACTCTCTTAAATATCACAAAATCTATATGCATAAATTTTGTTATTCGTGCTGTGGATTTTGAACAGTAAAGTGACGGACAAAATCGCAGTTGTATCCGCCTGAGGAACAGTTAGATGCTGAAACACTGTGGCGTTCATTTTGCTGTAGGAATATGATGGGCTGATAAGGCTTTCATTCACTGCCCTGTGGGTTACGAGCACAACCATTAACAAGTTTCTCCATGGTCTAAATACCGGCACGATTTAACAAAATACTTTCTGCCATGTATAGATTCCCTTCCGATGAGATCTCATGGTTTAAAATAATACCCGTGTCTTTGGCATTTCCTTTACAGTGTCCTTCGCAGGGCCGTCAAATAAAGCCAAGTCATCAAATAAAGGCATATTGAAAAGTATTATGTACACACACACACACACACACACACACACACACACACACACACACACACACACAGACACGCACACACACACACGCACGCACGCACACGCACACACACACACACACACACTCACACACACATACTCACACACACACACACACTCACCTCCGCTATGTTTCAGTCTGATCACGCTCTTAAACTATCTTCTCCACATCTGTAGTATCTGTGTGTACCTATGTTTATATGTATGTGTGTGGGTGTGGGTTTGTGCGTATGAGCGTGTGCATGTTTTTTTGTGTATATGTGTCTGTCTGTGTGTGTGCGTGTGTGTGTGTGTGTTTGTGCGTGTGTCTGTGTGTGCGTATGTGTGTGTGTGTGTGTGTGTGTGTCTGCGCGCGCGCGTGCGTGTGTGTGGGTGTGTGTGTGAGTGTGTGTGTGTTTGTGCGTGTGTCTGGGCGTGCGTATGTATGTGTGTGTGAGCGTGTGTGTGTGTGGATGTGTGTATAGGTGTGTTTGTGTGTGTTTTTATTGTGTGTGCGCATGTGTATGGATGTTTGTGTGCAACTCTTAAATATCACAAAATCTATATGCATAAATTTTGTTATTCGTGCTGTGGATTTTGAACAGTAAAGTGACGGACAAAATCGCAGTTGTATCCGCCTGAGGAACAGTTAGATGCTGAAACACTGTGGCGTTCATTTTGCTGTAGGAATATGATGGGCTGATAAGGCTTTCATTCACTGCCCTGTGGGTTACGAGCACAACCATTAACAAGTTTCTCCATGGTCTAAATACCGGCACGATTTAACAAAATACTTTCTGCCATGTATAGATTCCCTTCCGATGAGATCTCATGGTTTAAAATAATACCCGTGTCTTTGGCATTTCCTTTACAGTGTCCTTCGCAGGGCCGTCAAATAAAGCCAAGTCATCAAATAAAGGCATATTGAAAAGTATTATGTACACACACACACACACACACACACACACACACACACACACACACACACACACACACACACACACACACACACACACACACACACACACACACACACACACACACACACACACACACACACACCCCTCCGCTATGATTCAGTCTGATCACGTTCCCCTCACCGGCGTGGGGGAAGGAGTGAGCGAGGACAACGTGAGAGATATTGGGAGTAAAACACCTTGAGTGTCACTGAAATGGATGAATCAGAAATAACGGAGAGAATGGAAAAAACGGAGAGGATTTTAACTGGACCAACCCAGAGTAAAACGCTGTCAGATGTAACGGAGATTATTAAAGTAAAACGGGCGGAACCTGACTATAGACCCTCCATCGGGGTGAATTACAGCTGAGGTGACCGCTACATATTACATATTTGATGAAGGACACATTTCACCAGTACGGTGTAAACAGCGAGTGAAATATATCATCACAAAACGCATGCGTATTTCACAGCGCTCAGTTGTTACCCGTGGTTCTACATATCGGCAAGTGGATAGATTACGGAGGAAACATGGTGTTTGACTGAAATCTCCGGCAGAAAGAAACAAGTCGCTCTATGATTTAAGGAATTTGGTTAACAGTTTCAGCGGGTATTTCACCGCGTTCTTCAGCTCCTCTCTGAACTTGCTCTGAGTCACGGCGTAAATACATGTGTTGGTGCAGGAGCTGAGGATCTGCAGCATCGCCGCCGTGGAGTCTGCGATATAAATCGGATCAGTGTCCGAGTAACGAGGGATGTTTGCAATCAGTACGTAAATATCAAATACTACCCGTGTTAACCACAGAAATATAAAAATACCGGTTATACTGAATAGTAAAACGACCGATTTCCTTCGGTTCTCCATCTCCGGGTCCTTGTCATTCTTTCCGTGGCTGCGGCCCCGGATCCCCATCCGGACTTTATTGGCGGTAAAAATCCGTCTGACTGTCAGAGCATTGAACAATAAAATCAGAACAAACGGGAGACAAGGCATGAAAATACGATGAATCATACGAAGTGCGGCCCACCAGGGGGACGTATAGAAATTCTCTTTGCTGATACAGCCATAGAAAACTCCATCAATTATCATCGAAGGCTCCAATGTAAAGTAGAAAGGGATACTTTCTAAACAGCCCAGAACACTCACTGTCCCGATAACCACAGACGCCGTTCTTTCGGTGCAATATTTTGTTTTCAGCTTTTCACAACAAATGGCCACAAATCAGTCACAGGTGAACGCGACTGTCAGCCAGACAGAGACCCCGGTGCTTCCTATGAGCAGGCAACGATCAACCCTGCAAACGGGAGTCCAATAGAGGAAGGAAGACCAAAAGTACATGAGAACAGTCCAGTTCAACAGAGGGTCAGAGATAACGACCAGGAGATCGGCCGCCGCCATTCCCAGCAGGTAGCGAGTGATGCATTTGGAGAGACCGCACTTTCCTCGGGACAGGATAACAATCGCCACCAGGTTAACTGCAAGAGGGATGGAAAGAAGCAGAGAAACTACTGACCTGTCAGGGCAATATGGAGCGCTGCCTGCTGCGAAAACAATGGTATTAATATTGTCAGCGCCTTCCGCCCATGACTGAAATGCGGGGACTGGGCGGGTGGCTGTGGAAACAAGTACCGAGAGAAACACTTCAGAACATCGGAATTAACTCTCAGTTTCTGCCGTTTGCAGATGTGACAGCCGCTTACCGTGAATTCCAACGGCTGAAATAACAGGGTAGTAAATCTCTTCTATCCGCCAGATTACTGGATATCCCATTTGAGTGACGCAGTGAACGCGATTGCTCCGAATTCCACAGCTCGGTAAGACACTCTGGGCTGACGTACTGCAACAGGCTCTGATTTATACAGGGGATCAATCTCCAGTGACAAGGTCCCACCTCCCACCATTGTTATTGAACAAACAAATTACATCACCGGTAGTGTTTCAGGTGTAAATTCTGTGGGGATGTGACATTAAAAAGTCAATACCATTGGAATTACCACATTCAGATCCCTCTGTGTAATTCGACCAAAATGTGCAATGAGACCAGTAAGTGAGCAATGAGCGGCTTCATTTACAACATTCCACAGTTGTATTGGCAGCTGTCACGACTGTTCCCGTTTTCCAACCTGAAACTTTCACTGTGATTCTCTTTCCACAAGCATTCCGGAATCGATTTTCCCAGCATTTTAAGCAATTTTCACTGTCACGCCTGCTGTTTCATCTACAGATAGATCCGGTTTCCCCTCAGTGTGCTCTGGATCCAGGGACACATGAAAACCCCTCCCAGTCTCCTCCTGCAGCCTTCAGTTTAATATCTTTCACTTTTTCTTGTTTCAGCTGTCCACTCTGGTTGCTCAGACACAAAACCCATCCCACCCCGTCCGACTACGTGTCACCATATACAAAACATACTCGTTGCGTACACAGACACTCGGTCCAGTTCTCCTTCAGACACCAAACCCATTCCACCCCGTCCGACGATGTGTCACCATATACAAAACATAGTCGTTGTGTACAGAGACACTCAGTCCAGTTCCCCATCAGACCTCAAACCCATCCCACCCCGTCCGACGATGTGTCACCATATATAAAACATAGTCGCTGTGTACACAGACACACGGTCCAGCTCTTCTTCAGACACCAAACCCATCCCACCCCGTCCGACGATGTGTCACCATATACAAAACATAGTCGTTGTGTACACAGACACTCGGTCCAGTTCCCCATCAGACACCAAACCCATCCCACCCCGTCCGACTATGTGTCACGATATACAAAACACACTCGTAGTGTACACAGACACTCGGTCCTGTATAATGTTTATTTTCGACAACTTCGATAAGTCCAGAACAGTCCACTGCTCCCTCCGTCTCTTAAACTATCTTCTCCACATCTTTAGAATCTGTGTGTCTCTATGTTTATGTGTGTGTGTGTGTGTGTGTGTTTGTGCGTATGAGCGCACGTGTGTGTATTTATGTGTAAATGTGTGTGCCTGTGTGTATGCGCATGTGTGTGTGTATGTATGTGTGTGTATGCGTGTGTGTGTGTGTGTGTGTGTGTGTGTGTGTGTGTGTGTGTGTGTATGTGTGTGTGTATGTGTGTATTATATTGTGTGTGTGCATGTGTATGGATATTTGTGGGCAACTCTTATATATCACAAAATGTACATGGATAAAATTTGTTATTCGCACTGTGGATTTTGAAACGGAAAAGTGACGGACAAAGCCTCTGTTAATCCACCTGAGCAACAGTTTGATGCTGAGATACTGTGGCGTTCGATTAGCTGTAGAAATATAATGGGCGCATAAGACCATTCACTGTCCTGTGGGTTACAAGCACAACCACAACACGTCTCTCCCTGGTGCAAATGCCGGCATGATTTAACAAAATACTTTCTGACTTGTACAGATTACGTTCCGATATGATCTCATGGTGTCTTTGGCATTTCCTTACAGTGCCCTTCGCAGGAACGTCAAATGAAGCCACGACATCAAATAAAGGTATATTGAAAAGTATTATCAACACACACACATACACACAAACACTCTTTTATACACACGCGCACACAGATACACTCTCTCACACGCAAACACATATATACTCACACACAGTCCCTCTCTCTCTCCCGTAGAGTGTGCGTCTGTGCATTTCATACTGTATATACCAGTTTCCACTGCAGTGTGAGAGTGTGGGTTTCATTCTGTATCTGTCAGTCTCTGTTACAGTGTGAGAGTGTGGGTTTCATTCTGTATCTGTCAGTCTCTGCTACAGTGTGAGAGTGCGTGTTTCATTCTGTATCTGTCAATCTCTGTTACAGTGTGAGAGTATGGGTTTCATTCTGTATCTGTCAGTCTCTGCTACAGTGTGAGAGTGCGTGTTTCATTCTGTATCTGTCAGTCTCTGTTACAGTGTGAGAGTATGGGTTTCATTCTGTATCTGTCAGTCTCTGTTACAATGTGAGAGTGTGGGATCCATTCTGTATCTGTCAGTCTCTGTTACAGCGTGAGAGTGTGGGTTCCATTCTGTATCGGTCAGTCTCTGTTACAGTGTGAGAGTGTGGGTTTTATTCTGTATCGGTCAGTCTCTGTTTCAGTGTGAGAGTGTGGGTTTCATTCTGTATCTGTCAGTCTCCGTTACAGTGTGAGAGTGTGGGTTTCATTCTGTATCTGTCAGTCTTTGTTACAGTGTGAGTGTGTGGGTTTCATTCTGTATCTGTCAGTCTCTGTTACAGTGTGAGAGTGTGGGGTTCATTCTGTATCTGTCAGTCTCTGTTACAGTGTGAGAGTGTGGGTTCCATTCTGCATCTGTCAGTCTGTGTTACAGTGTGAGAGTGTGGGTTTCATTCTGTATCTGTCAGTCGCTGCTCCAGCTTTAAGCGTGTCGTCTCAGTCCTGTACCTCTGAGCCGCGGATGCAGTGTGAGCGGGATTATTTTTTCCCTTCTTTGCCGCTGTTCCTCAAATCTAGCAAATACTCTTAAAATAGATACTGTATTCCCTGAGCTATTTTTAGAACAAGAGTCTCCTGCAGTACATTTATATTACAATTTTGAGATAGACACTGCACTGATGAATGCTGACGGTTGTATTGATTGCTACATTCGGCGTAACAGATTCACATAGCAAAGGGACCATTCGGCCCGGCGTCATTGAGCACGCCAATTGAGCATCACCTGATCTGTAACTTTCTGTGGCTTCACAACTCAACATTTCAAATTTTGAATGAAAAAAGCAAATTAAATAAACATTAATTGAATTAAATATATATATATATATGTATATATATATATATATATATATATATATATATATATATATAGAAAAATAAATAAATAAGATTAATTAAGTTAATCAATTAACCGAAACAAATGCATCGCCTTTCGTGTTCTAGAAGCATTTATATGAATACATTCCCTCAGCCATTTTAAATTGCTCCATTCACCGTGTATCTCTGCACTGTTATTATTGCCGATTTTGTCACGTATTCCTAAATGTGCACCAGAGTATGAAATGATTCAAGTGATGTCCCACTCAGAAATCATATAATATTAATTTCGATTTTCTTATAACAACTTCTGGCGTGTCTTTTTTTTCGCCATCTGTATTTTTCATTAATATGATATTCACTACCTTGTTTTGTGCAACTTTGAGAGCTTGTGAGTAGGAATGTGAGGAAAGCTCAAGTTTCACATTTGGGAGGCTGGAGGTTACATCTCAACAGATGACAAACCTGTACCATCAGTTCCCTTGGTGAGCTAAATATCTGAGAAGACAAGATAAAAGTTATGGATTTAAAAATGATGAATGCCCAGTTTAGGACTTCCCAGGAAAGCAGCGCTGAGACTGGTGAGTTAAGGAAACTAGAATGAAGTTGGGTGGTGAAATGGAATCCCAGATGACAGGGCTGACAGAGAAACCACCAAACTGTACACATATAGACTTAGTCACGACACAGCAACAGGATCGGGAGTTAGCAAAGGTACAAAGAGGAGAGAATTCTGATGACTTTGGGAAATATCGAGGGATACAGGCACGGAATGGAATTATAATTAATAATGGTGAATTTGTTGTGCCAGAATGTGGAAGAAAGCAGGTGATATATTGGTACGATGACATTTGTAGGCATCAAGGAGCAGATAGAACTATGGAGCAGCTGAGGAATCTATCTGGTGCCCAAAATTGCGACGAGATACAGAACATTATTGTAAGAATTGTTTGATTTCTGCCCGGTGATAATCCACATAAATCGGCTGATGAGCAGTTTCAGGACACGCACTCCCGTAGAAGGACCATGTGTTAATATGCAGGCTTATGTTATTGGATCTTTATCTGCATCCGCTGGCGGAATGAAATAAATCCTCAAGTCAGTGGATGCGTTCACCAAGTGGATAGAGTTCTTCTCAACTCGATAATGAAGACGGCTGACAATCCGGACGGGATTTTGTCCGAGAGAGTTTTTTACCCGTTAGGGATTGCCAGGGACGTTGGAATCAGATGGAAGTCCCCATTTCACCACACAGGTGATACAAAATCTAATGAAACAGTTTGGGGTAAAAGAGAGGTTCCATATCCCCTATCGACCACAACGCAGTGCGATTATTGAAGAGATTAGCAGGACTTTAAAAGCAATGTTAGCTAAAATGGTTAAACGGCACATGGGACACTGTCTTACCCTATGTTCGTATGATAGCTGTTGTCTGCCCCGTTCGGATATGATCGAAGTGCCGAGAGAGAGAGAGCCACTGTGATGCGGGTCAAGAGTTCTGAGCCAAACAGGGTATTAAATATTACGCTCATAATGGAAAACGAAGCCAACACTGAGCTGAAAGGAATAACTAAATGTAAAATGAGCAGCGCTCATTCTCAGAGCCAGTGGACTCGACAGCCCAATTTCTCAGGCAATGCGGGATGCAGGCAGGCAGCAGAACATTGTTGTGCTTTGCTCAAGTATCGGTAAGCACTACGACGAAAAGTAATAATTAGCTGATACATGCATATTCACTAGCCCAATTGCCGTAAATGCTGCGCTACCGTTACTGTGTTTCGGACAGGGAATGCCCTCCCTTGGTGAAGCCGCTGAGGCGTCACAGACCTGTGTCCGCTGCAAGTCCTGGATGAGCGACTTGTCAAAGATATCCTTCGTCAGGAGGCACCGCACCATATAGACCAGGAAACCAACCATCAAGCGAGGAGAAGGGTGGGGCGCGGTGATTCGGGCCAGGCTGATAACATCGTATACGGGGTATATCTTCAGTGATGCTGGTAGACATAATCTATACGACTCCTCGTTAAAAGCCGATTCCACGACAAACGGGTCCCATATAGCGCGGTGCCAATTTGCGGCTCCGAACTTTCATTCAAAGATCCCTTGATGCCATCCAAAATCCCGCTCCTGGCTTGAATGGCCTTGCCTGTCGAAGGAGCGGATCAGCCTGCCGGATATGTTCTTTCTGGGGGCGCAGCAGAGAAGCCCTGGCTCATCTCCAGGAGCGTTTGTGGCGCTGGGTCAACTGTTGAGCAGCAGGAACTCTTGCATCAGTCTGCTGCTCAGGGTAGAGCGGGGGCTGGAACCTCTTCTGGGATTCAAAGGACGACTGGAGGTTACTGTGGGCGATCTCTGCAGAAACCAATTGTGACCTCCAGGACTGGGGTTTGGAGGAGACTAAACAATGCATGGTTGTCTACAGCACCTGGTTCACTCTCTCAGTCTAGCCATTGGATTTGGAGTGGCCGCCTTCTGAATAGTCTGAGACTGGGTAGTAAAGTTTTGGGCTGCGCTGAGAACAGCCGGAGGCAAGGTAAGTAGGTAATTTCACCCCTTATTTTGTATTCAGATCTTGAGCGAGTATGTCCGCAAAGCCAGTGTTATGTTCTGACGTCAGATGTGGGATATTCCGTAGACTCCCAGTGTCCCGGATGCCATATCTGCGCCCGATGCACCGTGATGCAGCTCCTCAGAGAGGGCGCTAGAGACTGGAGCTCCAGCTCGATACCCATCTGTCAGGGCCCCGTCTTGCAACACCTCCCCCCCATCTTGCTATTATCTCCTGGACTGAGCCTTAATCTCCTCGTCTGATTCCCAATTGTTCTCAATTCCATTAATTTGAGCGCACCTTGTTTCCATTAGCAAACCTAGGAGAAAACTCGGGCGTCACAGCCATACTTTTTTCAGTTCGTTGGTCGACTCTAGTGTGAGTAAACCTCGTTTCTTGGTTCCTTAGGACTGTCAGTTCTAAGCTCCGCACTATTTCCTGGATAGTCTACATAAACCTTGTCTCCGTGTAAAGACTCTCCTGGATACTGGTTCCCTGTTCGCGACTGTGCCTCCGCGCCCGTGTCCTGCATCTGGATTCGTCCCCAGCCATATCCTTGCAGCACCATCGGCTTGTGCGGGAGAATGAGGCAGTGATAGACAGGAACTACACGGAGGTCGTCACAACAATGGTTCAGGAGACAGATAAATGGTTGACTGTCAGGTGAGGGGTGGGAGACAAGTCAGAGTGTGGAGGTCACTGTGGCCGTCCCTCTCAACAATAAGTACCGCATTTTGAGTACTGCTGGGGGGATGGGCTACCGGATGGAAGCAAACGTTTGGCCGTGACTCTGTCACTGAGTCTGGCCCTCTGGCAAACAGGAAACACGGATTGTAGTTTGCCTCGCAGGTGCCAGGATCCAGGGCATTTCTGGACGCGTCCTGAAAATGGAGTGTGAGCAAACAGAAGTCCTGGTACATATTGTAACCACCGAAATAGGAAGAAAAAGGGTGGTGGTCCTGAAAAAAAAAATAGAATACATGGAGTTAGGAAAGAAGCTGCGAAGCAGAACCTCAAGGGTAGTAATCTCAGGTTTACAGCCTGTGACTGCGACAGTAAGGATGGGATTGAATGAAGTGGCAGATATATGCGTGGCTGAAGAATTGAAGCAGGGAGCAGTGATTTGGATTTCTGGATAATTGGGAACATTTCTGCGGCAGGTGGGACCTCTTCCATAGGAACTTAACGCAAAGGAACCGTTAGAAGGCAGGGATCATAATATGATTGAAGTCATACTGCAATTTGCGACGGAGAAGCATATGGCACATGTATCTCTATCCCAATGAAATAAAGGCCATTGTGGGACATGAGAGACGAGGCCGTGCCTCAGGTGGACTGAAAGGGAACAGTAGGGATAACGTCAGTGCCGAGGAGGCTGAGGTTTCTGGGAATAGTTCACAAGGCTCAAGATAGATATACCAAACAGAAGAAGAGGTTTTCAAAGGCGGTGTCCGGCAACCGTGTCTGACAAATTTAAAGGGTTGCATAGAAACCGCATCTAAAGTAGGAAATTGGATTATTTCGAAACTTCTAAAATCAAACAAAAGGCAACTAAAAAGCTATAATATAGGAAAAGATGACATATGAGGATAGACTCGTCAATAATATAAAACAGGATACCAAGCTGGTTTTCCAGTTACATAAAGAGTAAAAGGGATGTGAGAGTTGGTAGTGGGAAACGATCCTCGTGAGGATGTAGTAGGGGATTGAGAAATGGTAGATGAACGTAATGGGTACTTTGCATCTGTCTTCACAGTGGAATATACTCGCAGTGTGCCAGAGTTCCGCGAGAGTCTGGAAGCAAGAGCGAGCGCTATTCAATTACAAAGGAGAACCTGCGAGACAAACTCAAAGGTTTGAATGTAGATAAGGCACCTGGGCCAGGTGACCTCCATTCCGGAGTTCTGAGACAGGTTGCTGATAGGTTGAATCCTGAAACCAAACCGAAACATGATCTTTGAACAATCACTGGATTCTGGCACGGCTGCGGACGGCTGGAAGATTGCAAATGTCACTCGACTCTTTAAGAAGGGAGGAAGGCAAAAGAAAGGAAATTATTGGATCGAGAGCCACAAAGGTGGGGAAACTGCTGGAATCTATTATTAAGTATGAGGATTAGAGGTACTTGGTGACTAATGATAAAATAAGTCAAAGACAGTATGGTTTCTCTCAAGGGAAATCTTGCCTGAGAAACCTGTTAGCCTTCTTCGAGGAATTAACTAGCAGGGTGGACAAAGGATGATATGAAGATAGGTGGAATGGTAAAAGTCGTGCTGAAGAAGCAATGCGATTGCAGAAGGACTTTAAAAAATTGGAAGAATGGGCAAACAATTGGCAGATGGAATACAGTGTTGGGAATGCATTTTGGTTAAAGGAACAATAGTGCAGACTATTATCTAAATGGGGAGAAAGTTCAAACGTCATAAGCACAACGGGACTTATGAGTCCTCCTGCAATCGCATTGCTTCCTCTGCACGACTGACCCGTCCACCCAGCAAGACTCCCACACTGTGAACTTACAGGCTGAGTCTGTGGTAAGGAAGGCAAATCAAATGTTCCATTTATTTCGAGGAGTGCATAATTTGAAAGCAAGCATAATATGAAAGAAAGCATAATATTGATGAGCATTTAGAAGTCGCTATTTAGGAGGAACGTGGAGCATTGTCAATCGTTTTTGTCACCATATTTCAGAAAGGATGTGTTGTCAATGGGGAAGGTCAGGGCGAGCTTCCCGAGG
Source organism: Hemitrygon akajei (assembly GCF_048418815.1). Classification (NCBI taxonomy): domain Eukaryota; kingdom Metazoa; phylum Chordata; class Chondrichthyes; order Myliobatiformes; family Dasyatidae; genus Hemitrygon; species Hemitrygon akajei. Next base: position 7,541,566 of record NW_027331933.1, on the reverse strand, counting down.
AATGAAGGAGCTAACATATGATCAGCTGGCAGATATAGGCACGTACTCACTGAAATTTCGAAGAATGCGTGGGGATATCAATAAAACCTACAGGATGTTGAAAGAACTAGATAGGGTGGATGTGGGGAAGATTTCCCTCTGATGGTCTTTTCAAAAACTAGAGGGCAAAGCCTCAGAAGTGAGGGGAGACCCCCTTTAGAATAGAGGTAAGGAGGATTTATTTTAGCCATAGAGCAAAATCATCTGGGCTCCTGAGTTGCAGGCCAAGTCCGTGTCTATATTTAAGGTGGAAGCTGATTGCTTTCTGATCAGTCAGGGCACCAAGTGATATGAGGAGGTCAACTGTATGTGGGGTCCTAGATCAGCCACGATGGAATGTCAGAGTAGGCTCGATGGGCTAAATGGCCTTATTCTGTTCCTATGTCTTACGGTCTTAAATGAGCATGCAGTAGATTCGGATCTGCGGGCATATCTGGGTCTGAAAACTGGATTTGGAGTTGGGAAAAGTGAAGGGTCTGAGGGCAGAGTGTTTTTACTGATCAGTAGTGGAGCGGTACGGAATCTGTGTAATAGATCGTTTTGGTTGTTATATTTATGATCTCACAGATCGTTACTGTGAAGAGAGGATTGTTGAGGAGGAGAGTGGGCAGGGAAGATACCCGGAGATGAGCAATTCGGAAAAGTTATCGGGAAAGTAAAGGTGATGTGGTTTCCTGCGTCAAGGGTATAAGCAACCTTTGCAAGTGAGGAGTTTGCGTGTAGATGCAGCTTCCCTGGAGGTGGAGGAAAGAGGACACGCTAACAGATGGAACCCGATGTGGAAAAACATGGTTTGTCAGGTCTGAGGGCGGTCTTAATATACCATAACCACGCAGAATCAGAAACCCATAATGAGGCGGTTTGAAATGTCAGAAGCAGGGGTGATGTGATCACATGTGCAGAGGGCAGGGTTTCTGTCTCCATCAGACCGGAGTTACAAGTTACAATGTGCAGGGATGAAAGCACAGCGCTGGGGGTCCTGATTTCATCACTGATTCTGACACAGTGAGGTGGTTAATTTTATGGGAAAGAAGAGCACAGAATGTTGTGACGATGGAAGAGATCTTTCTGCCTTCCTTATCAAAAAGTATCGAACCGAAATTCCAGGAGATAACTAAGTTGTGCCGAATCCCGCTCCTGTGTCCTGTCGATTTGACCGTCACCTCATGCTAAATGTGCATAAGATGTGCATAAATGTGCCTTCGCCTAAAATATTACTAAAGTGGCTACGGACCGCATCGAGAGACGGTGTTCGTTCAAATTCTTTGTTAGCTCCTATATCTATATCTATCTATATATATATATGTGTGTATGTATATATATATTACAAAAACAAAGAAATGAGAAATTACGGCGCCTACCTCACAACGAGGGAGCTAGGGCTTTACTCTTTGGAGAGAAGGAGGATGACAGGAGACATGTTAGAGGTGTACAAGATATTAAGAGGAATAGACAGAGTGGACAGTCAGCGCCTCTTCCCCAGGGCACCACTGCTCAGTATAAGAGGACACGGCTTTAAGTTAAGGGGAGGGAAGTTCAAGGGGGATTTTAGAGGAAGGCCTTTCACTCAGAGAGTGGTTTGTGCGTGGAATACACCACCTGTGTCAGTGGTGGAGGCAGATACACTAGTGAAGTTTAAGAGACTACTAGACAGGCATATGGAGTAATTTAAGGTGGGGGGTTATATGTGAGGCAGGGTTTGAGGGTCAGCACAACATTGTTGGCCGAAGGGCCTGTATTGTGCTGTACTATTCTATGTTCTATGTCGTGGAAGCTAGCTTGAGAAACAGACTTTCTGCAGATAATAATTGGACCTTGGGGAGACATTCCTTTTGCAGGCAAAACTATCGTAAAGTTGATACCAACTCATTGGAGTTGAAGTTAAGAGCTCAGTAAAAGTGAATGCACTCTGCTCATAGCGCGTTGGAGAACGTGCCGATGTTGGCTGTAACCAGCTAAATTAACTTGTAACGCTGCCGACTTAAACGGAGCAGGAACCAGGGACGACCTGCTCTCCGAGCACTCAGTGTGAATTCCGCCAGTTATCCTTGTGATCGCAATTTTTTCCCGAGGAAATTCGTTTCCTCTCTGTTACCGAGAAGCAACGGATTTCAGCTCTCCTGACCAATGAACAATTGCACTAGAGTGCGGGATTCATCGTGGAAATGGGGTGTGGCGGTACGGAGAGAGGGCATATCGTGAAAAGGTAAGCAATTGAAAGGTCGGGTGAAAGGAGATGGAGGTCGCGGGCTGCGGGGGCTGAAGGATCTGTTTCCGAGCTGTGTCTCTATCGGGCTATAAACCAAGTTTATCCTCGCCTCTCCGACGTTTCCTGATGACCGCCATTTCTGTTGTGTCCGAATAGAAAACACTGCGACAGCCTCTGAGAAGATCTCAGATATTTATTTTATTAATTAGTTGAATAATTGACGTGAGCGGATATTTCGCTCCGCGGATGAACTGCTCTCTGAACTTGGACTGTGTTACCCCATAAATAAACGTGTTTGTGCAGCAACTTAATATCAGCAACATGCCTCCCGATTGTTGAAATATGGATTCCGATTCATTGTAACTATTTGGATCCAGTCCGGCAATGATGTAATAAAGGAATTCGGCAACATTCACCGACCACAGGATGATGAAGCTTCCGGAGATGGTGAGAAGTAAGATCACAGACCTCCTCCTGCTCTCCATCTCCGGGTCACTGCGGTTCTCCGCTTTCCCTCGACCCCTCAACCCCTTACGGACGCGACTAGTGACTAAAATGTGTCTGACTGTCAGCGCGTTGAACAGCAGTATTAACACGAACGAGAGTAATGGCGTTAGAACGGTAGAAAACCAGTCATATCCTACCCACCCAGGATCCGTATAGTAGCCCGGCTTTATAATACAGTCCCAGGGTGTATTGCCAATCACTTTCACCTGATGATATATGAAGAAGATGGGCACATTTTTAACACAGAACAGAACTCCAGTTATTGTCAGAACCAAAGCCGCAGTTTTCCAGGTGCAATACTTCGCTTTCCACTTCTGACAACAGATGGCGACAAACCGATCAAACATGAACGTGACGGTGAACCAGACAGAACAGTCTGTTGATGCCTCACCCAGGGTGGAGATCGCACTGCACACCGGGGTGATGTCCAGGAAAGTTCCGGGGAAGAAATAATAACTGACCCGCCATAATATGAGTTGAAAGATGATGGTAAGAAGGTCCGCCGTTGACATGGCCACCAGGTAGCGAGTGGTGCAGGTGGCGACGCCGCATTTGCCCCGGGACAAGATCACTATCGCCACCAAATTCACTGGGGGAGCAGCAAAAAAAAAAACGTTAATAGCTGTTTCGTCGCTCTCTATGTCGCAGGGCAGAAATAAGCGGGTAACTGAGAACAATGAAACTTTGCAGGTAACTCATTTCTGGAGGATTCAGAGTCGTAGAGCGGGAGACCCGAATGCCTAAGTCGACTGCATTCTGTGCGATAGGGTCCGATATTCGGTTCAGGGAGAGGAGTAGTGTTTGACAGTGTTTAATAGCTGATCACCGAGGGCGGTTTGGAGAAATCAATATGCATCGTCCACCATCGCGGTTTCGAATGAAGTGCAAAGCCTGGACGCCTCAGCAACTTTGTCACGATGGAGATCGCTGTGTTCTCGTCACTTACGTTATGTCAGTCTCCCCATACCGCGAGGCCGCGCTCCCCCCCTCCTCTGCCAATTCACAAATATCAAAGCAAAGCTGTTTCACCCGGTCGCATGACTTAGTCTTATTTCCCTCGGGATCAATAAAGTGTGTCTGTCTGTCCGTCTGTCCCCTCCTCGACTCTGGATGGTCAAGCGTCCACACGGGCCCAGCATGGCTTTTCTCTTCTAAAGTCTCCAACTACTCTCGGCCACTGTTTCCTGTACGCAATGCAAGGCATACAACCTGAAAACTTCCATTTTCACTTTGAAAGATTTTGCTGACCCTCTGGATGTTCAGCTATTTTGCACGTTCCTGCTTAAGCCATCCAACTTCCAAAGGAAAGACAATATAGACACCTCAAAATATTTGCCGCTTTCGGGGGTTACTCCGAATTACTGCAGCATTATTCTAAATGCTTCGACGCGTATGGTTCCAGAGCGGAGTATCGCATATCCTTAACCCGACTGATCTCTAAAGGAAACCCCTCTTCAGTTCATGAATAATAAGGCGTGGAGAAAAACAAATCAGGTTGACTAAAATGCAGACAGACACTTATTCTAATGTTTGAACCTCCTCACGATGATACGGAGTCAAACTCACAAGTGATTTCTACCCTTCTCCCCTGAATCACAACGGTGATCCGCTTCCCGCATCCCCTTCAACTCTCAGCAAATCCTCAGAATACAGCGCAATACGTTCCAATTTGAACTTAAAGCGAGTTTCACTTTTAATACGGATAACAGCAAGTCGGCCGTAAAGGTGCCGAGTGCGCAGGATTGTCGGAGTTAACTTCGACAGCGGCTTTACGCTGATAAATGAAAGTTCTCTTCAGTGATTCCATCTCCCAGATCTTCCACTCCGCGTCCATTGCAACGGCCAGTTGGATTTTATCCGTGGGCACAGATTAAATTGCAAGGGAATTTCTGAACGAGTACAGAGTTTCTTCACAATGTCTGCACCGCACTCACTGATACACCGGCATCACAACTCGGTCACGAACTGAAGGAGTTCAAAGACCGCGCACACAGAACAGCAAACATTTGTTCACCTATGTTCTTACCAGGAACACCAATAACGGCGATGATCATGTAATATATCTTCCTCACACGGTAAAACGCTTCAAGCATGTTGTGTGAGATTCACCCTGTCTTCCAGCTGCCCGCGATCACGCTGAAGAAACTCTGAGCTGATGAATCTCCACGGTCATTCATTTATACTCGCTCCAGCACACTGACTCTTCAATTCTACACAAGGATGACGTGTCTTCCGACAGCTGGGGTAAAAATAAAGATGATGTCATTCAATTAAAATTCCAGTTGTGATGAGGTATGGATAGGTTGACACAAAATTACAACATCTCAAAGATGAAGAAATGAAGATTGGAGAAGTCAGTGAATGTTGTTGTGAGACACTCTCAGGCTCACCTCTCGGTTTCATGATTGTTATTGTTGATCTTGTCCATTCCGAGGATCCATGGACTTTGTCACCATAGACCAATGTTATACTGTCAACGGGCTGTTCTGTTTCACTCTGGGAATTGTCTCGGTTATAGATCTTGCAATAGAAATATAAAATAAAGGATAAGATATGTGTACGTTCCTGTAACATAGTGAAGAACCTTAAACTAATATCATATTCAGGCTCACGGAGATATGAATGCACGTAAACGTTTAATCAAATTTACTGCAACACGCACAAAATGCTGGAGGAACTCAACAGGTTAGGCAGCATCTTTGGAAATGATTAATCTGTCGACCTTTCTGGCCAAGACCATTCTTCAAATTAATTAACACTTCGTCGCTCCTCACCTCCATCAACAGAAGCGAGATTTCCCAGTGGCAAACCATTTTCTTTCCGATCCCCGTTCACGGTCCGATATGTCGACCCGTGGCTTCCTCTCGTGCCACAATGAGGCTACTCTCAGGCCGGATGTGCTACACCTCAAATTCCGTCCAGGTAGCCTGCAATCTCATGGCAAGAACATCGATTTCCGTTGAGTTCCGGTATTTTCCCCTCCTTCCTTTCCCCACTTCGGCCTCTTATCGCTCCGCCTGATCTGCCCATCGCCTTCCCATGACGCCCCTCTTCCTTCCCTTTTCCTTGGATCCACTCTCCTCTCCTATCAGTTTCCTTCTTCTGCAGCCCTTTGCCTTGTTCACCTATCATCACCCAGACTGTTATTTCGCCAACCTGACAACACCCATTCCCTTCTAGCTTGTCCTTCCCTCTCCCCAAGTGGTTCCTATTCTGCCATCTTCCTCCTTCCTTTCTACCCCCTGATGAAGGGTCTTTGCCCGAAACGTCGTCTGTTTGTTCATTTCCATAGATGCTGCCTGACCTGCGGAGATACCCCCAGCGTTTTATATGTGAATACAATTGATATACATGCAGTCTTTCGTGTAGTAAACCAGCGGCCATCAATGCTCGCACCGGAATGAAGCAACGTAATTCAACCGCCGTACACATGACCCTCGAATTAGTGTATATGTTTAAACCGACATAGCATCTGCATTCATTACATTTGTAACAACAATTGTTTGGTAGATGCGCTAAATTCCAAGCGTTGTTGACAGTGTTGTAGACAATGGTATTTGCCTATTTGACACTTCCGTTGTAAACACAACACAACATTGTTTATTCTGTTTTTATGTTCCTAATATGCCACCTCGATTTACTGATGTATTGAATGGTCTGAACAGAATGGCTCATGAGAAGAGCCCTTCACTCAATGGGTCGTCGGTTGTGGGATTAAATTAGTCATTTTGTCAGCTAGTCAGCGAAGGGCAGACAGGGTTCAATATTGAGGTACGAGGTTACCTTCCATGGGTGAGTATGACTGGGATATTCACAAAGAGTGACGGGGCTCTAGGGAGTGCTGATGTGGACACGAAGAAAGAAATGGAAGTCCAAACATCAATAAAGGTATGGAAGCAGATTTACAATGGGGCATCCAATACGTTCTGAACAGATGCCGTCACGGACGGGAAAGTCATGATGCATTAATTTATAATAGTAGTCTGATTTTCTGCTCCCCGTGAGTGATGGACGTGATTGCTGTGGAGCCGCTGCACAAGTGTTTCACGAGGAAATTGCCGAACATGGAACATTTCCGATATCAGCGGAGAATCTGCCATTCTCTCCTTGAAGCGGAGGACCAGGGGGTGTTACACACAGGAGCTAAACTATTATTAGCGACATACAGTGGCTTGCAAAAGTCTGGGGCAGCACTGGTCAAAATTTATGTTACTGTGAATATTTAAGTGAAGAGAAGTTGAAATGATCTCCAGAAGTCATAAAGTTAAAGATGAAACATTTTTTCAACATTTTAACCAAGTTTAGTATATTATTTTTGTTTTGTACAATTTTACAGTGAAAAATAGGAAAGGAGCACCATTCAAAGGTTTGGGCACCGCAAGAGATTTGAGCTCTGAGATAACTTTGACCAAGGTCTCAGACCTTAATTAGCTTGTTAGGGCTGTGCCCTGCCGACCGAGCCTACTGCACTTTCAGGGTTCACAATGATGTCTCCACTACATTGGAAAATAAAACACAACCTGGATTTGCTCGGACTGCGAGCATGGTTGATCCTGAGCTCATCACAATTTAATGCTTAATCCACTGATATTCGGACTTCTTTCCTCTGTCTGGGGCCTTCTCGACTCACCTCGTATGCATAACATAAATGAGGAGAACGGCATCTCATCTTCCAACTAGACACCTCACAACGATAGGGAACACACTGCTGTTTTTTTTTTCTTAGTCCGGCTGAATTACCTTTCGTTGTTACTCGGATGATGCCCACGACCCCTTCCTGCCCCGGTACCATATAATCCTAAATAACTGCCTGTATTTCGCATAACGTTCCATGGTCTCATTGATCTTTCACTGCCCTGTCATCTCCATGTTGAAAATTGGCAAACTTGCACCCTTGACTCAATCCCGTGGGTTAGGGTTAACGGGGAGTCACTTTCTACACTCTGCTACTTTGTGCTAGGAATATCAAGGATAGCAGAACCAGGACATGGAACTGGGAACCAGGAGCTTGGGCTTGGACTCCGAGCCAGAGACTGCACAAGGACCCAGAATCCGGGTCTTGACTCGGGCTCGGACTACAGAACCAGGCGAGGACAAGACGTGGCTACAGGACGGGGAGAGGCAACAGGACTGGACGTCAGACTAATGGACAGGACAAGGGAACCCCAGCACAGGACGAGGAAATCCCAGCACAGGACAAGGGAACCCCAGCACAGGACGAGGGAACCCCAGCACCGGGCTGGGCAAGGTACTCCTGGGCTGGGCGAGGCACATGGACAAGACGAGAACACAAAGCGCTGGCTTGGACAGGACAAGGATCTTGGACGTGACTGGGACTGGACGAGACTCCGAAGCCTTGACTTGGTCGAGGGAGAGACAGGAATGCAGAGCCTTGATCAGGGAAAAACAGAAACGCAGAACACAGAGCCGAAGGAGAGACAGGAACATGGAACACAGAGCCGGGACCCCTCCTTGGGTACAGTACGTAGGGCCGGGACACATTACACAGAACACTGAAAACAACGAAACAGGTCCCAACGCTAGGTAGCGGTAAAACGACCGGACCTACCTAGCGGAGGCGTGGACTTAAAGAGACAGTTCCAAACAGGGCGGGGCTCCAGACACAGGCAAGGCGAGGCAAAGTTCCAGGCAGAGGCAAGACGAGGCGAGGTAAGGCTCCAGGACAGGATACCGACGGCACGAAACCCACACAGAGGCAAGGACAGGATATTGACGACAGAAACCCCACAGAGAAAAGGACAGGATACTGTCAAGACGAACCAGCCACCCGCCTCGAACCCAGGGCCACTTAAATTCCCGGCTCAAAGACGAGAATCAGGTGCCTATGATGAAGCCCAAATGAGACAAGGGACAGCCGGGAGACGCGGAGTCCGGAGTCCACGCACCGTGCTGTGAGCCGGAACGCGAATTTCACGGGCCGGACCATGACAGTTACAAAGTAGCGGGGCAGATTTTTTTCAGGTAATCTGAATTCGTTTACCAGAATTTGATCAGGATTGGTCGTTGTCTCCCTATCCAGATACTTCTGACATACTGTGAGGCTGCATAGCCTCGCTAGGTGCTCAAAGGTTTATAGGTTGAAAGGTCCAATTCAATTCAAAGAATTGTATGCAATATACATCCTGAAACGCATTTCCTTCTCAAACATCCACGGAAACAGAGAAGTGCCCCAAAGAGTGAACGACGGTTAAACGTGAGAACTCAAAATCCCCCCTCCCCAGCTCCCCTCTCCCCGAGTGCGGCAGTGAGCAACAAACCCAGCAAAATGCGTCAAAACCACCACCGGGCACAAACGTGAGGTAGGCAACACCAAAGACACAGACTTGCAGTTACCCCAAAGACTTCTCGTTACATCCGGCATTCGACAAACCACAGGTTCTCTCTACCCCTAATAAGGGAGAGGGAGGTGTCCCCCATTTTCACGGCGAGTGGGAGACATAACAGCAACCGAGATCCGTGCCCGAAGACAGTAAAGCTCTCGGGTCTTCTCGCCCACAGCAAAAGTGTTTCCGGCCTCACCGGTGACACACGGGTCTCCTGCCGTGACGCCGACCCTCGATCCGGCCATCTCCAGAGCCCCGAGATCTCAGGCTTCCAAGTGCGGCCGAGACTCTCAGGCCGAACCCTGGGCATATCGGATAGCGGACAGTTCTGATACTCCAGTCCCATTCCCGCAAAGAACCGAAGTCAGCGTGTAACTCCAGATCAAGGTCTTCGAAAGAACCCTGAAAAGGAAAAATGAAAACATGACAGATGGTAGGAGAGCTGTTTCCGAAGATGCGTGCGAAGGAGTCGTTTAGTGGCATCTTAACTCTGCCTCCACATCCATGCATCTTGTTTCCGATCTGTGACCACTCTCCCTCTGAGGGGAAAATACACATTTCCCACCCGATCACGGTGCTCTTCATAATAACACATGTCGGGCAAACTAATTTAGACCTTCGCCTTTCCAGCAGAAAAATGGCTGCCTATCGTTGGCTGATATTCGTGTCTCTCTGAGCCACAGTGTTCTGTTCTTGTTCAGTGCTGGGGCCACTTCTGCAACCCTGTTATCATCTGGCATCTCAGAATTGTTCCCCAAAAAGTTATAACTTTGGACTAAGTATTCTCTCCCCTTTCTCTCCACAAGCCTCACTCAGCCCCGCAGAGTTGTTCTCATTTAATTCCATTAGGATATCGGCTACATTTCTGGTGAGTCGCAGCAGAATTTTCCCTTGCCTTTTTGAATCCGCCACTGCAAACCCCTTTTCGAATATGAATACCGGCGAAAATTATTAATTGGTGTCTCTACTATACATTCTTTCTCGCCGTCTACTTTATCTCGATTGCTCCTCTTGGTCCAAGCACTTTCTACGACAGGTCGATTGACCTCAGTATGTTCAGTGACTGATTGTCGCTTGAACCAGTTTCAACCAAGTTGACCAGTGAACTGTCTTGATCACCTCTCTCTATCCTCATTCATTATTGAACATTCCTCTCAAATTTTAAATACACTTGACAGACCCCTATGACATATAACCCAGGAATTCTCTACTGAGGCGAAGGTTTCGAGAGATTGGAAAGGTTTATCAACTTCTACACTCAAAATTCTATCCTGAATTGTTGCAGAATTTCAAATCTAGACAGACATCCCCTCTTATCGGTGCATTAACATACCGCGTCAAAAAAACAGCAATTCAATAACATAATGAACTCACTTCCCTGTAATCCATTAGCCACTTGGTTCTCTCACTCAATACTTGGGAAATAAAAGTCCCCTGTACCTATAGCATCAATCTCAGAAATTGCCTGTTTTGTAATTGAGAAGAGGGTAACGCAAAGTCTCAGAGTGGAGACTCCACTGGTCATGGTGAATGAAGGAAAATAAAGAAGCTGTGATAAAGATTTGGATGATTACCTATGGGACAATGTGAGGCAAGGAGGGTAAACGAAACCCGAGAGAAAGGATGCTTAATTGAGAATTGGGTAGAATGGCGGCAGCAAACTGAAATACAGCGGGTTCGATTATAAGAAGCAATAATGTTTTCCATGACGTGGAGACCCGTCTTGAAGAGAAGCTGTCCACCTTAAGGAGAGGGCAACATACTTGCGAGGAGGGCGGGTGCGAGGAGGGAGAAAATAATGCATTTGAATCAGTTTCTGATGGTTAGTGAAAGAAGAGTGAGTGATAAGAGGCAGATCAGCTTGTAGCGATGTGGAAGGATTGAGTGCAATGTATACTGATTTAAATCAGGAGTGGTGCAATTCCTCATGGTTATGACAACGATAGGCAGCCCACTTCCAAACACCTCCTGCCAGTACTCAAACAGGACTATGCTACCTTCTTCCATCCCCTTCCCCACATGCGACCAGCGAGAAAGTCGCAACGGAAGGAGACAGAGGCAGGAATCTGAAAGCAGAATATACCATGCACTGCATCCTTTCTGCCTCACCCAGAAGCTTTTGTGCCAGAACACTTAGCTGCCTTGTAAAGTCTCAGAATTACATTCTCCACACTGGACTGTGCGAAAATACATGGATAGGTGAGCAAGTGAAGAATTAAATAATCCGTTAAGTCACTTCTAGGTATTAACAGAGGATACCGCTAGACGTGCAAACCAGACAAGCGCCAAGCACCCGACCACATTTACGTCAGATCCATGAATGGTGGTCCAAGCGCTTAATTAATCAACATTACATCGAGACATTTTAGAGCGAGAAGTAACATAAATTTCGTTCGGAAATTTAGTGTGTCGCAGCACTGACAACATAGAAAATCCATGGTAATGTTTCATCGGTCTCTCATTACACCCACGAAGTGGAGACTCAGTATGGAGTATGGAGTACTCAGCATGGAAACTCAGTACAAAGTTATCGCGTGTGAATAAGTAAATGCAGGCGTGAGTATATGAGGGAGGACACACACTAAAGTAATATACCCTTAATTAGGTGATAAAGGCGATAGTTCCGGACCGGATTTGGTAGGCAAATGTTCCCAGTAACACACACAAAATGCTGGTGGAACACAACAGGCCATGCAGCATCTATAGGGAGAAGCGCTGTCGACGTTTCGGGCCGAGACCAGTACCCTGTTAAATATATATTCATTCAGCGGTGGTTATGGGGATTACTAAACATGACTCTATACAGCAAAACTTTCATTTAAATTACATCCTATGTTTGAGCGGAATTTAGAGGCCAGAAAACGTGGAAGCCGCTGGGGATGCGGTGACGCGATGACTGCATGTTTTAAATTGTTGAATATCAACTTGAGACGATACATAGCCTCCAGCGTCCATATGCTTGAAACTCGAAAGGATTTCTTAAATGTTTGAATGAATCTAATTATTGCTTAGTTGTAAACTGTTCAACACTTAATAGTACGACGTGTTCTGCAAAAGTTTATAATGTGAATGCATTGAGATTGTAAATTATTGCACGAGGACAGGACGTTTGCGGGTCCCCTTGAAAAACAAGGAGAGGTAATTCGGTCGTAAATGAATGGAAAGCAGTCGTGTCTTTGTTAGGTTTGTACTGACAGGATGTTTTAATTAATCCTCTGTTTCATCACAGGATATGACTGTCTGGAAAAGTCTAGTTCGTTGAGTGAAATGCATTTCCAGGTATATGAGTTGAATTTCAGAGAGTGGGTTTTTCCGAAATTACATGAAGTGTTAGTGTATGTGGGCCGCAACCACCCCGATCTTTCTTTCCTCTGGTCCTTGGAATATCTGATAAGGGATTACAATCTGGTATTTAACTGTTTATTCTGTATGCGCCAATTATCTACAACGGTTTTGAACGCAGAAAAGGACATGCTTTCACTTTGTTTTGCATGTACCTGTGTACTTATATTGTGTTCTTTTACTTGTCTACCTTGTTATTGATTTCAGAGGGAGTCGCCGATTTCACACCGGCCAGGTGGAATCGTGGTAAAAAGGTATCCATGTATGATAAACCCACTGTTCAAAGGGAAATTGGTATTAGGATAAATGCATTTGTACTCGAATTAGAAATTTGATTTTGGCATGTTGGAATGCAGGTTCACTTGCCTGGTCAGACTTTAATTTGACCATCCTGCAGCACTTAGATAAACGCTGAGTCTCAGAATGCAACTGCACGTTATACTGTATCATCCGATATATTTGGATAGCACCACAAGATGCTGCTAAATGTCGACTTTGGGGCCTCCATTGGAAAAGGTTGTTCCGATGTTAATGTAGCATCCGCCCTGTTCTATGTAACGGGTGTTCAGATTATACAGTATAACGTGCGGTTCCATCCTGAAATTCACCATTTTGCTGACATCGGTAAATTATCCAAGTGCTGCAGGATGGTCAGATTACAGTCTGCCTCTCAGAGCACTGTAACAGCAGAGTCGAGACAAACTAGTATACTGTACTAAACTTTATACCCTCTTGCAGAACATCACTGGTCCCTGTCCTCCAGGCAGAATTCCCTCCAATTACTATCTAATCTGCCAATTTGCTAATTCTGAGTCCACGAAACCAGGTTTCCCGAGATGGAATGCCGTCTAGCTTTCTGAACGTGCCTACCATGCCTAGCCTGGTGAAACACATGACCAAGTTAATACATCCCACATCGGTATTTGTGGGACTTAAGCGGTATTTTTTTTTACAATTTCAAAGAAATCAGTCATGGGCATAAAGGATGACCATCCATTACAAAACCACGCTGCCTATCCCCAACTAGAATACGTTTCTCGAGATACTCAAACATTTCCACCTTAAAAATCCTCTCCAATAGCTTGCCAACAACTCACGGAAGACTCATTGGCCTGTAACACTCAGGACAATCCTCACGGAATTCTTAGAACAAAGAAAAAAACATTTACCACCCTCCAATCCTCCGGTACTACTTCTGTGGATAGTGAGACCACAAATATCATGCCCAAATTCGCAGCAATATCTTCGCCCGCTTTCAACAGCGTATCTCCCTTCTAGAAAAGGCGAATGATTATTTTAATATTTTATAAGTTTCCAGCGCGTAATTGTTACCGTCGGTATATCTGTGTTTTGTTACGCTTAATCCTAATTAATCAAGGTCCCGCTCACTGTTGAATATATAAGCAAAGTATCATTAAGGACCTTCACTGCTTCCTTGCACTTCAGACGAATGCTTACCATTTTATCTCTCAGCTCTCCCACCCTCTGTCTCGTCACCCTCCTGTTCTTCTCGTACCTTAATGCGATTTTCCAAAGTCGCCTCATGTCCCTTTCTAAGTTCATTGTTCGTTTCCGTCCAGGCTACATTGTGACATTCCACAGCCCTGCCTGATCGTTTCTTCCTGACCCTCAAATATCTTTCTTTCTTCTTCTTGACGAGGTGTTCAATATCGTTGTCAATCAGGTTTACTTTACACTACCGTCCTTACCTCGCCTCAATGAGACAAGTCTATACTGAACCCCAATGCAAGTCGATAAAGAATCACCTGTTGTGCAGATCAAGGAGCAAACCCTCTCCCGAATTCGGCTCCCAAGCTGTTACCCATTAGCACCAATTAAATACAGTCTGCATCTATCCCGGTGTAGTTATCGGACATTTCGAATAGTTGACCCGCGAAGAGATCTATTACCTGATCCTTCTCCTTTTCTGGTGCAGGATCCAGGAGGGCCTGTTCTCCATTCCACCTGTCCGATAATTGTGCCAGGACTCATTTCTGGACACAAATGCGAAATTCAGTCATATCTATACCCTTTAACGCGAGGAAGTGCCGAAGAATTTTATTGAAATTTAAGCTGCCTGTGACAACAGCTTGTTAATATGGCACCTGTCCAAAATATATCTACGCATCTCCGCGCTGTTTCTGTATCTGTGTGTGTGTACACACACCACACACACACACACACCACACCATACACACACACACACACACACACACCACACCACACACACACACACACCACACACACACCTCCCGCACACACACGCACACATCACACTCAACACCCACACACACACACACCACCCACACAGACACACACACACACACACAAACACCACCCACACACACACACCCACACACACATACACCACCCCCCACACACGCACACACCACCCACACACACTCACACACACACAGCACACACACACACACACCACCCACACACACACATACACACACACCACACATACCCACACACACACACACACACACACATATATATTTTATTTTATTTATTTATTTATTTATTTATATATAATTTTTGGTGATGGGGTGCGGGTCTGCGGTCTGTACAGAATGCTCACAAACTAGTGATTGCTCCCTTTCTGCTCTGAGATCTACTCCCAGTCTATCAATAGACAGTCACTCCACGGTTCCTTCCCTTTCGGACTCTGCGTGCTATCATACTCTCCCCGTGTTTCAGTGGGACTTCCTTTACTTTCTTTTACCTGATTCCATTTTGAAATATATGAACCCGGGAAAGTCCAGCAGCCATTCCTGCCCTTGCGGTCTGGCATAATCTCTCAGTTGTGTGCTGGAAGGATTCATGTCAATATAAAAAAGAAAGACAATCTATCGAACAGTCCATACCGGATCTAAAATTAGAATAGGGAACGGATGAGGTGACAGATCTCTCCGCAGGTCACATTTTTAGAACGACAGGGCAGAACTCTCCTTCATTTACCGTACACGGGGTTATGACCAGGGAGCATGAGATGTATTGAAATGGAGATCTGCGATGTGTGGTGCTAACTGGGCAGAACATGGAATGGTAAATAAGGAAATAATGTACTGAAGGAAATGCACAACAGATATGTGGAGATTATTCACTAAACACTTACATGGGTTCAGTATAGGCTTGTCTCATTGAGGCAAAGGATGATAGCGTAAAATAACCCTTGCTGACAAGAAATATGGAACAGCTCGTCAAGAAGAAGAAAGGAAGATACTTAAGGTTTAGGATCAGATAGGGTTATGGCGAGTCACAATGTAGACAGAAAAGAATTTAACAATGGACTTCAAAGTTAGAAGCGGAGTAAAGATGCACTAAGATAAGTAAAGAACAGGAGGAAACCTGATAGAGTGTAGGCAGATCAGAGGTAAAAGAGGAAAACTTGTGTCTGGAGTCCAAGGAGGCAGTGAAGCTCCTCACTGAATACATTGATCAATGTGAACACAGCTTAAAAAGACAGATATGCTCGAACATGCCGACGCTGAAAAGAGGATGCGATAGAAACTTGGAAAACATGATAGATGATTCCCCGATACCGGAAGGGATATACTCCACGTAATAGATGATTCCCCGATACCGGAAGGGATATACCCCAGGTGATAGATGATTCCCCGATAGCGGAAGGGATATACTCCAGGTAATAGATGATTCCCCGATACCGGAAGGGATATATTCCAGGTGATAGATGATTCCCAGATACCGGAAGGGATATACTCCAGGTAATTTTGGAAGGCGAGCTCAGATATTGTTGTGCTTTTGGGCAGGATATTTGTGTCTTCGCAGGCCATGGAAGTAGAACTAGAAAATTGGAGGGTGGAAAATGTTATTCATTTGTTGACGAAAAATAATAGGGATACTTCTTGGAATTATTGACCAGGGAGTCTTACATCAGTAGTGGGTAAACTACTGGAGGGTATTATTGAAGAAGGAATTTATGAGTATTTAGAGAAACGTAGTCTGGTTAAGGACAGACAACATGATATGTTGTCCTTTATGAGTCAGATTGAATTATTTGAAAAAGTGAAAATAAAACAAACAGAAGAATCAGAACAGTCGATGTGGGTGCATTAATTACGGTCAAGTATTTGATCAGCTCCCCAAAGTGGACGCATTCAGAAAGTCAGAGGCATGGAATCGAGGGAAACCTGGTTGTGTTGATTCAGGATTGGCTTCCTAACAGAAGGCAGATGATGTCGTAGACAGAATGAATTCTGGATGGAAGACAGCGAGCAGCCGTGTTCCGCATGCAGAGTCGAAATTTCGGTACACTTCATAACTTTCTTTCGAGTTTGCAGTTAAACTGCTGAAATAGGGCTGAGGGAAATAGTCGATTTAATCTGAACACAGAGCAGCAGCTGGATAATTTATGGAGTTAAGACTGACGACGTAAGCAAATCGCTGAACGATTGACTGGACCGGCACGTTGTCTAAACTGACCTGTCATTTACGTATTACAGGGCAAATGCAACATTGACTTCAAAGCACTACAACTCAAAACCAGCATTTCAATGTGTTCAGCAGCAGCTTTTGCTGCTCATTAAAATAACCAGCCTTTGCAAAATGCCAATTTCAAATTCCCAATTGAAGTACACACCATTTTATCATAATGTCAATTTACCTCTGAATCGTGGTTTTATCGCATCCAGTGCAGATACGCTCATATTTCGATCTATTTAACCCTGAATCCACATGGCCGGTGTGGAATCCGTGTCTCCATCTAAAATCATTAATATATGAAACACACAAATCTACACAAACTAAAATCGCAACGAAAGCAAAGCAAATATCCAGGCTTACACTTGTCTTCCTTCAAAACCATCACAGGCAATTGGGGAATGCAGAATAAACAACTTCAAAAGTTTCCATCTTCTCATGCAATAACCATCCATTAACTCAGTCTCCATGCTTCAGTGTGTGCGAGGCCAGAGGGATCGAACAGTATCAAAGACTGTCTAGATTGGTCGGTGCTGTGAGACACTGAAGTTCTAACCCAGACATACAGTCAGTCAGCCACAGGGAACCACTGCACAGAAACAGGGTCTCCAGCCCGTCAGATCCGGGAGGAATTGTTTAAACTGCCTACTGCCATCGACCTCACCCGGACCGTGGCCATCCATATCCCTCTCATCCGTGGACTTCTCCAATCAACTCCTAAACGTTGACATCGGAATCTCAATTATCATTTGTGTTGGCAACACTCTGACCACCCTCTGAGTGAAGAGGTTTTCACTCATGTTTCCCTTAAACATTTCACATTTCACCCTTCACCTATGATTTCCAGTTGTATTCTCGCCCAACATCAGTGGATAAACCCCTCTTGCATTTACACTCTCTATACGCCTCATAATGTTGTATACCTCTATCAAATCTCTCCTCTGTCTTCTACCCGCTCGGGAATAAAATGCTGACATATGTAATCTTTCCTTTTAATTAAAAACATTCAGTCCGTCACGGCACTAGCTGTGTAATTTTTTTTCTGCATTATTTTAACTTTATTTTCATTTTTCGCGCACACAGTTTTCCAAATTAGGCCCCGATAAAGCCTTAAACAACAGCAAGGTAACGTCTCAACTCCTGCACTCTGTATTTTGGTCTATGAAGGCCAATGTGCGAAAATCTTTTTTTTTATGACCCTGTCTTACTCTGGTGTAACTTTCATTGAATTATGGACCTGCATTCCCAGATTCGTTTGTTCTATCGTACTCCTCAGTGCCCTATTTCTCATTGTGTCAGACCAACCCTGTCTGGTCCGCACAAAGTGCAAGATCTAACTCTTGTCTGTGTTAAATGCGATCTGACATTTTTCAACCCATTTTTCCAGCTGGTCCAGATTCCGTTTCATGCTCCGGTACTCTTCCTCGCTGTCGACTAGACCCGCAATGTTGCTGTCATCGGCAAATTTGCTGATCTTGTTAACGACATTATCATCCAGATAGTTGATATAGATTACAAATAACAACGGGCACAAGAACGATCCCTGGGGCACTCCACTCATCACAGGTCCCCAGTCAGAGAGACAACCATCCATTACCACACTCTAGCTTCCCCAACGTATCCAATGGCGAATCCAATTTGCTACCTCATCGTAAAAGCCAAACGACTGAACCTTCTCGAACATCCTCCCATACGGAACCTTGAGAAATTCCTTGCTGAAGTCCCTGTTAGACGGCATCCACTGCCTTGCCTTCCACACCATTCCTGGTAACTACCTCTTAAAGCTCTGTGAGATTCGTTAGACATGACCTACTACGCACGGGCCCATTCTGACTATCGCTAATGTTCTTGTTTGTCCAGTTACTTCCCTTCATACTCCATGACCAGCGTAGTCTGAACAACAAGGACAATTCATCATTACATAATACTGGGCGAGTCCCTTCCAAGCAAAGCTATCGAGATCATCCAGCGGTCGGGACTGATATTTATGGCCTAATATTTTTTTAATTCTCCTGCACTTTATTATCCGACGCATTGAGAGTAGTCTGGAAGAGCTAGGCGTTGTAGCTTTAAATAATTAATCGATTTACTTAACTATAGCAAGATACGGTACGCTCGGTCGAACACAGAACATAGAATATTACAGCACAATACACGAGGTTCTGATAGGCTTTCAACTAATGTAAGTTCGATCTAACACATCCCCCCGCATCTCCATCAGAATCAAAGGTTTCAAAGGTACATTTAAAGAATCAGAACAGATTTAATATCACAGACATACGTCGCGAAATTGTTAACTTTACGGCAGCAGTACAACGAAATACAGGATAAATAAATATAGAGAAAACAAAACTGAGAAACAGGTGGCAGCGGGGAAAAAAGCTGTTCCTGAATCGCTGAGCCTGAGCTTTCAGGCTTCTGTATCTCCTTCCCGATGGTAACACTGTGTAGAGGGCACGTCCTGTTAGTGGACAATGTTAATGATGGGCGCCACTGTGACAAGAATCATCCCTTGTAACAATGATCAATGAGATACACATAATCTGTATTTACCAACAAGTATCTTTTATTACTTCTACTAAAACCACGTAGATTTACACACTGTCGCTGACAACAACATTGCGGGTGTAGTCGACAGTGATGAAGAGTACAGAAGCATGAAGCGGAATCTGGACCAGCTGGAAAAATGGGTTGGAAACAGTTGTCTTAACAAGTAGCTACTCTTCTGAGCATGGTCTCAGGTTTATTGCTCTGATTAGATTGTCCCAGAGTCAAGAATCAGTTCAGAGTCCACGCCCTTCACATAACAAATGGCGACTTGTTTGAGAATGGTCTCAGGTTTAGCAGATCATTACCTGAAGCTTCCTGTGTCCACATTCAGCTCCTGTGATTAAATTATTCCAGTGCAAGAATCAGTTCATAGCCAACAAAATGGGGGAAAACAGAGAGAACTGGTTTGTATGCTTCCCTGTCCTTGATCAGTCTGTAGTTTCTTCTGGCCAACAGTGATTTATGAGCCATTCAATCTGACACGAGGGTATCTTTCTCGGGTCTGCTATCGTCTGAATGCACAGGGGTGGATGATGGAGGTTTTGCAGAGATGCCGAGTGCTGTAGGGGTCGAAGGGGTTTATAGAAATGCGGTGTGATGTAGGGGTTGGAACGGTTTTGTTACGTGCCCCGTAACGGGTTAAAATAATCAGCATAAATGGAACACACCTGGAGCCTGGTATTGTTGCAAATAAAACACTGTTCAATAGTATCTACGTAATCTCGTAATATAAAACCAGATAAATCAACCAGGTTAGCAGAGCTTATGCAAATGTAAGTGTGTAAATATAAAACCCCAAACTTCTTCAGCTTAGGTGGTAAATGATACAGTCTTACGATGGTATAGGGATGACGTAAGTTCAGTTCGTGATATTAAGTTGAGTAGAATTGAGGAGAGAGAGAGCGGTGATTTGTTTTCCAAGTAAGCTGATGTCGTCGATCTCTCCGTTGCCTTCCGAAGTCCTGTAAAAGTTTTGTGATCACACAAAAGAGTACCGCCTTCACGCAGTAAAGCTATCAAAGGTTAAACACACCGAATACATTCCACCGGTCACTCCTTTCCCACACTGCGATCAAAACCCACACTTTCGTGGGCACTGAAAGTTCATCCAGTGTCTATTTCTTCTGCATTTCTGTCCGTGTCTGTGTGTCTGTCTGAAAAGCCAGCTGACCTTGAATTTATCCCAAACATGCTGAACACCAGCTGCCCATTTATAGCTCCGCCCTTCCGTAACCATGGCGACTCACGAGCTGCTCTCTCTTTCTTTCTCTCTCTCTCTCTCTCTCTCTCTCTCTCTCTCTCTCTCTCTCTCTCTCTCTCTCTCTCTCTCTCTCTCTCTCTCTGAATCGGTGTACACCAACTCTCTCTCTTTTTAAAGGCACAGTCCATATTGAATACATCTTAGCATCTCGACACAGTTTTTACAGATAGCGAGGGCTGTCAGCACACTTCTCCACCAATGTGGAAATGCAGTTTACTTGTAGAACCAAACTGGCATTTCTGTCTGTAACAAAATGAAACCCATCTTGTGTCGGAGTGTTTTGCTAATAATGTTCGTGCAACATTATGCTGAGTGATCCTGAGTACCTGACTGCAGACCGCAGTCCCTACACTATAATGGCAGAATATGGCATTAAAGGCAAAACTTTTGACAGTGCGGAGGATCAGAGGGATCTTGGGGTCCGAGTCCCCAGAACACACAAAGCTGCTACACAGGTTGACTCTGTGGTTAAGATGGCATATAGTGCATTGGCCTTCACCAATTGTGGGATTGAGTTTAAGAGCTGAGAGGCAATGTTGCAGCTATATAGGACCCTGGTCGGATCCCACTTGGAGTACTGTGCTCAATTATAGTTGCCTCACTACAGGAAGGACATGGAAACCATAGAAAGGGTGCAGAGGAGATTTACAAGGATGTTGTCTGAATTGGGGAGCATGCCTTATGAGAATAGGTTGAGTGAACTCGGCCTTCTTCTCCTTGGAGCGATGGAGGATGAGAGGTCGCCTGATAGAGGTGTACAAGATAATGAGAGGCATTTATCGTGTGGACAGTCAGAGGCTTTCCCCAGGGCTGAAATAGCTGGCATGAGAGGGCATAGTTTAAGGTGCTTGGAAGTAGGTACAGAGGAGATCACGGGTAAGTTTTTTTTTACACAGAGCGAGGTGAGTTCGTGGAATGTGCTGCTGGCGACGGTGGTGGAGGCGGAAACGATACGGTCTGTTAAGAGAATCCTGGATGGTTACATGGAGCTTAGAAAAAGAGGGCTATGGGTAAAGCCTAGGTAGGTCTAAGGTAGGGACATGTTCGGCACGGCTCTGTGGGCCGAGGGGCCCATATTGTGCTGTAGGTTTTCTATGTTTCTACTCAGACGACGGCCACTGGGTTTGTCCAACCTTCCTTTAATTTGCTCTTACTAATCAATCCCAAATGCCGATTGGCCACTAGTTGATTGGTCACCGATTGCTCTATTGCACTGCCGTGAGCTGCCCCTCGGACAATGAGCCTTATTGAAGTTCCCTCCTCTCCAGATCTCCGATGTCCAGGTTGGCCACTAGTCAAAGCCACCGGACTTACCTCTCAGTGATGGCCATGTCAATGACAGCAACATGACACTGGCAACCGAGTACATTGTCTTAGACAAGACACCTGCCAAATCTAATGCCACTCCCCTTCGCACTACATATGGACTGCTGCCTATGTATGCATATTGATCTGTTGTCCCCACATGTTCATTGATCTCTTTCCCTCTCTGCAATGTGAATACACCAGTTAAAGCCATCTCCTGCGTGTGTGCTTCTATTTGATATGTAGTTACAGAGACACAATGCAGGCTGACATTTGAGTACAGAAGTGATGACCATAAGTTTCTCTATTCCTCCAACCCTGAGACAATTTTAGATCTAGATTCTTTGTTGTTCTCACAGTTCCAGTCCAAGAAATGCATTTGTCTCTTTCACATTTTGCAAGGGACATGTAAGAAACGGCAAGAAGAAAATACACAGATATAACTGTTAGTAAAAAATTTATTGGTGGCTTATTATACAAATGCCCCAAGTGAAGATGCTGTACCTATCTGTACGCAATGCAACAAGGACTGCTCACTTGGAATAACTTTACAATTGACTTAAATTGTGGTGCTCCTGTCAATATTGTAATGTCATTATGGGTGCAGTAAGAATTAGGCTGAGTGATGACACCTGACAGCTTTACAAACATTTGTAGAATGTAGAAAGGCACCAACTCTATGAATTAATGTATACTCAAATATAATTTCGGAATAAACCTTCTTACATTGCATAAACAACTGATTAACACATGTTTACAAACTGCATTACATTCCAACAGTTGCTACATTCTCTCATGACTCATGCCGTCCTTTTCGTGGATGCAGACTTCTGGGCAGCATGAGCACATTTCAGATTGGCATCATGCACCGCATCCCACATCAATAGCAGTTCGAAAGGCCGAAAACGGTGCACTAGCAGCAACTCACGGTAATAGCAAGGATTGAAAGAGTCATCCTGGGTTGAAGGAACCCTGACTCCAGCTGTCCTGAATCCGCTATGGGAGCGTGGGGCTAGTCCAGTCTTGGCCAGACACATCCCCCAAAAGACATCATCAATGGGGTATAGTTCAAGGTCTTGGGCTATCTGGTAAATGATGTGAGCTGTATACACAGACATAAGTATGCCCGCTCCACTAACGTATGGTGGGTACGACTTGATGGTGGTCACTATTTCTGGCACATAATACTTGCTCGACTTCTGGCGATTGGGCCCAAACCCATAAACGAGATGGCCCACAAACAGGTGTTGGTGAACCTTCATGCCTAGCAAGTAATCAACCATGTTATCGGTGTTGGCAAAGACATCATCATCTCCATTGAAGATGAATTTAGCTCTGGGGCAAAATTCACTGACCCACTGCAGCAACTTGTATTGTTTGAGGGTGAGGTTGAAAAAGGTATCCAAGAAATCCCATTGTAGGACATCTCTGTGTTCTCTGTTTTCCATGGCTAAAAGCTGATTCAATTTCCTCCTTTCCTTTTGGTCAGGAGAGACACCAGAGATAAAGACTCTCTTAATTAGGACCCCATTGAATTCGCGTTCTTTGCCCCAGGTCTTCCTTACCATTTCCCGCCGATCCTGGTTGAAAGGGTGAGATTTGATCACCAGGAGCAGGAAGACATTCTGAGATCCTTCTCGACCACCACATTTGTCTGGGGCATTTAGAATCATGTCAAATTCTCGACAGTGTTTATACATCAAGAAGTTTTTTATGTGCTCTTTCTCTTGATGAAATGAGGACAGGTGCAACAATGTCCTGTTCGCGTGGCACTTTGGCTTGAGCACTGATTTAGTTGCATCAGCAGTAACAACCTTGGGCAGGTCATTGCGATGAAAGGTTTCTGCAAGATCATCAGTCTCTCGACGTTGGTCATTATCCCAGAACACGAAGAACAATCCCAGAGTAAGCAAAACACCCAGCACTACTTTCTCATTGAATCGCCGACGTCTACTCATCTTTCACCTGAAATAGAGAAAACAATATGGATTAATTCAAAGAAAACTTTACATTTACATGATGCTTGAGAAGAATGGGAAGTTTAAACTGTAATGAGTTTCACTAATGCTTTGTAATATTGACCTCAAAATGGTGATAAGGTAAGGAATAGGGAAGGCCCTACACACTGTTGAAAGTTTAATTAACCTGAAGCATTCCATCCCAGCAGAAAAAGAAATCTACCTATAGGATACCATCTCTGTCATTAAACTGAAAATCGCATAGTTTTTTTCTGGGCCTTAAAGGTATATGATTCCAAAGGGTTTATTCCACCTCGCTTCACAGGTCTCATCACTCCTCCCGGGGCTTAAACTGAACTGAGACATAGAGCAATATAGCACAATGCAGACATTTTGGCCCATGATGTTGCACCGAACTTTTAATCTGCTTCAAGATCAATTGAACCCTACTCTCTCAAACAGCTGTCCATTTTTCTTTCATCCATGTGTCTATCTAAAAGCCTCTTAAATCTCACTGATGCATCTACCCTTATCACTACCCAGGCTGTGCATTCCATACAGCCACCATTTTCTTTTTTTTTAAAAAATACTACTTCTGAAAAACCCCTATACTTTTCTCTAATCACCATAACATTATGCCCCCTCATATTAGTCATTTCTACCCTGGGAAAATGTTGTTGGCTCTCCATTCTACCTATGCCTCTTACCAGCCTATACGCCTCTATCAAATCACCTCTCCCCACCTCCCACCCCCACCTTTGCTCTAAAGAGGAAGGTCCCAGCTCGCACACCATTCAGGTTGAGTTCACAGGTTACTGATACTATGGAAGATGATGTATTATTGACCATTGATTAGTAACTGAATATATGGCAGTGCAGGGAAGGTAACGTGTTAGCATAGCTACTGAAAACATTTGATTTTCATGGCATTTCAACCAGGTCTATGTAAACCTACAATAGGAGAAACAAAGAGAAGTATACTCAAGGACCTTGGCTTTTTGCTTCTATTTTAACCAGAGAATTGTATTCAAAGTTAAATTAGCAGTGGCCCACCCACCCTGCCATCCATTGGTCAAGCCACTTTATGAAAGGCTGCAACTAAGGCATAACTAGTCCCAAAGGCAAGGCTAATTCGACTCAGATATTCAGTAGTAAGCAATTGTGACAAGACAGCGAAGCCATCGCAGGCCCATATCTATTAAAGGAAAACGGCACCAGCATCACCTATGGCAGGAATTTACGCTTCATGAAGAGCAGTGAACCTTGGACTCCAGGAGCCCAGAGAAAGCACAGATAACTGATAGCAGAACAGGGCAGATAGTTAGCATGATCCACAATGTGTATGAGTAAAGCCTTGGATGCCAGGAGCCCTGAAAAGACGCCAGTGACTGATAGCAGAACGATGTGTACAAGTAAAACTATTTGCACAGGGATGCAACTTGTGTCACTGTAGAATTATGGAATCCTAGAGTAATGCGATCTAAACAGGCCCTTCGGCTCAACTGGTCCATACCAACCACAGCATCCTCCCTAATAATCCCAGTTGTCTAGTTTGGCCCATAACTCTCCAAGCCTCTCCCTTCCATGTACCTGTCCAAATGCCGGTTAAATGTTGGAGTTGAACCCACTTCAACCACTTCCTCTGGTAGCTTCTTCCGGGTACTCACTGTCCTCCGTGTACAGAGGTTATCCCCAAGGTCTCTTCTCAATTTTTCCCCTCCTCTCCTCCAACTGTGACCTCTCATTTTGTGCTCTCCAACTCTCCAATAATGACAATCCACCTTATCAATACCCCTTATGATTTTAAACTTCTGAGGTCACCTCCCATTCTCCAAGGAATAAAGGTCCAGCATGGCCAGCCTCACTTTAACCCAGGCCCTCTAGTCAAAAAACGTCCTCGTAAATTTCTTCTGCACCCTCTCCAACTTGACAGCGTCCTTCCTATAACAGGGTAAGCAAAATTGTAGATAATATTCCAAAAGTGGTCTCAACAACAAATTACATAACTGCAAATAATCCCCCGCTCCTAAACTCTACACCATAACTGATGAAGGCAAGCATGCTGAACACTTTTTTTCACCATCCTGCCTTTCAGTGAACTGACTTGTCAGTGCCTTGCCATTCAATGTACAAGTTCTACTTCATCTGAATGTCCACCACCTCACATATAACCATATAACAATTACAGCACGGAGACAGGCCATCTCAGCCCTTCTAGTCCGTGTCGAATGCTTACACTCACGTAGTCCCACCGATCTGCTCTCAACCCATAACCCCCCATTCCTTTCCTATCCATGTTGCTATCTAAATTTTTTTTTTAAATGACAATATTGAACCTGCCTCTACCACTTCTACTGCAACCTTGTTCCAAACAGCTACTACTCTCCGAGTAAAGAAGTTCCCCCTCGTGTTACCCCTAAACTTTTACCCACTAACTCTCAACTCATGTCCTCTTGTTTGAATCTCCACTACTCTCAATGGAAACACGCCTATCCACGTCAACTCTGTCTATCCCCCTCATAATTTGAAATACCCCTATCAAGTCCTCATTCAACCTTCTACACTCCAAAGAATAAAGATCTAACTTGTTCAACCTTTCTCTGTAACTTAGGTGCTGAAACCCAGGTAACATTCTAGTAAATCTTCTCTGTACTCTATTTTGTTGACCTCTTTCCTATAGTTCGGTGACCAGAACTGTACACAATACTCCAAATTTGGCCTCAGCAGTGCCTTGTACAATTTTAACATTACACCCCAAATCGTATACTCAATGCTCTTATTTATAAAAGCCAGCATACCAGAAGCTTTCTTCACCACCCGATCCACGAGATTCCACCTTCAGGGAACTATGCACCATTATTCCTAGATCACCCTGTTCTTCTGCATTCCTCAATGCCCTACCATTCAACATGATTGTCCTATTTTGAATAGTCCTACCAAAATGTAGCACCTCACACTTATCAGTATTAAACACCATCTGCCATCTTTCAGTCTACTCTTCTAACTGGCCTAAATCTCTCTGTAAGCCTTGAAAACCTGCGTCATTATCCACAACGCCACCTATCTTAGTATCATCAGCATACTTACTAATCCAATTTACCACCCCATCATCCAGATCATTAATGTGTATGACAAACAACACTGGACCCAGTACAGATCCCTGCGGCACACCACTAGTCACTGGCCTCCAACCTGACAAACAGTTATCCACCACTACTTTCTGGCATCTCCCATCCAGCCACTGTTGAATCCATTTTACTACTTCAATATTAATACCTAACGATTGAATCTTCCTAACTAACCATCCTTGTAGAACCTTGTCAAAGGCCTTAGTGAACTCCATATAGACAACATCCACTGCTTTACCCTCGTCAACTTTCCTCGTAACCTCTTCAAAAATTCCATAAGATCTGGGGACGTCGCGTGATGACGTAGGATCAAGACGTTGGGAATCCAGCTCCCTCGTAAAAAGTAATGAAATAAGGTTTAAATGAAGAAGAGTTAACAAGTATCTACTAGAAACTATTTATAAATAACTCAGAATTATCTTTTGATATGGCTCCTAAACCGAAACAGAAGAAAGCTACTACTTCGAAGACTGCGCAAATCGGCGGGGAAAAAGGCCTAACCGTACCGGCGAAGCCTCGGACTCAAGTTGGATCTCCTCACGGCGAAGTGCATGACACTTCTGATGATGCGGGACAGGAAGTTGCAGCAATGTCGGCGGTCTCTAAAAGAAACGGCAACAACAATGGATGCGCGAAGAAACAAGTATGCATGAACAGATATCAGCAAAAGTAACAAAACTACAAATCCCAACTACGGCTGGAAGGGAAACTGGAATTATATCGGAAGTGGAGTCAGACTCTTTGGGAAATTCAGAGGAAGATGAAGAGGAAAAGAAAATGGAGATTAAAGGAGTCATAAAAGATATCCTGATATATATCATGAATAAATTAAAAGCTATAAGAAGGATGCAGAATACACTCGATAATGTGGTGGAAAAACAAAAGAAGATGGATAATAAAGTTAAAGAAATGGAAGTAAAATTGGAAGAAAATACTGAAAGAATAGATAAGATAGAAGACAATAATCTTGCCTGAACAATAAAAAAACGGATGTTGGAAAAAATAGATGCGCTTGAAGACTCAAGTAGACGAAATAATATCAAAATTGTTGGTCTTATGGAAGGTACAGAGGGAGAAAATCCAATAAAATTCTTTCAAGAATGGATTCCGAAAATTTTGGCAATGAAAGAAGGAAGCCAAGTAATTGAAATTGAAAGAGCACACAGAACTTTAAGACCAAGACCTCAGCAAGATCAAAATCCAAGATCAATTTTGATAAAATGCTTGAGGTACCAAGATAAAGAAATGATCTTGAAGGCAGCTACTCAAGGTGCTAAAAAGAGAAATGGGCCATTGATAATAGAAGGGAAAAGATTTTTTTTTAATCCAGACATAAGTTACGATCTTCTGAAGAGGCGGAAGGAATTTAATCCAGTGAAAAAATCTTTATGGGAAAAGGGCTATAAATTTTTATTGAGCTACCCAGCAAAATTGGTCATTTTCCTTGATAACGAAGAAAGAAGCTTTTTCGTTGACTACCGGAAAGCAGAGAAATTTGTACAAGAATTACCTGATGTCCACGAAGAGGACTAAAGAATTATAGAAATGAAGTGGACTAATGATGAAGACTGAAAGAAGGTTGGACTTGACAGACATTTATAAGGAAAAAAAATAGTTGAGTATTAATTGGGAGTAGAGACATTAATTATTTTTTTTTCTTCACTAATATATTTTCTTTTTTTTTGCGGGGGAGGTGGAGGAGCTCCTGATCGATGGCTGCGAGTTTCACGTGTACAATCATGGCGATTGCCATGACCCGTAAAATGGGGGGGGAGGTAATGTTGTGTTCTTTTTGTTCGCAACATTAGTGGGGGGGGGGTATTTTGGGATTTTTTTCTTATATATTAGTTACCTTTCCTCTATTTTTCTTCTTTTTTGCCTGGATGGTTGGGGAGAGAGTCATAGTAACATGGAGAATTTTAAAGAGTTCCCAAGGTATTGTGAATGATTAATTTACTTAATTTTTTAAAGTTTTAATGTTAATGGACTTAATGGACCTGTGAAAAGAAAAAGAGTTTTAACATATATTAAGAAAATGAAAGGCGATATAGCTTTTTTACAAGAAACACATTTAACAGAAACAGAACATAAGAAATTAAAGAGAGATTGGGTTTGAAATGTCTTGGAGCTTTATTTAATTCAAAATCGAGAGGAGTTGCAATTTTCGTTAATAAATCTTTACCAATTAAAATACAAAATGTAGTAATTGATTCTGTGGGGAGATATGTGATTATACATTGTCAATTTTTTTCAGAATTATGGACTTTTATGAACATTCATGCACCAAATGAAAATGATGTAAAATTCATACAAGAAGTTTTTTTGAACTTGGCTGATGCACATGATAAAATATTAATAGGTGGAGATTTTAATTTTTGTTTAGATCCAGTTTTGGATAGGTCAACTAAAGTTGCTACAAAATCAAAAGTAATAAAACTATCTTTATCATTAATTAAAGATTTAAACCTGATTGATATATGGAGAAAAATTAATCCAAGAGAAAGAGGTTATTCATTTTATTCAAATAGACGTAAAACTTACTCAAGGATTGTTTTTTTTTATTATCAAAAAATATTCCAGAGAGTGTAAAGTGTGGAATATAAAGCATGAATACTGTCAGATCATTCCCCCTTGATAATGACAATGATAAAGATGGATAAGGAGGAATCGATCTATAGATGGAGATTTAATTCAATTTTATTTAAACGTCAAGATTTTTGTGATTTTATGAAAAAACAGATTCAATTTTTTTAATACAAATTTACATTCAGTTGAGGATAAAATTGTATTATGGGAAGCAATGAAAGCATATTTAAGCGGTCAGATTATAAATTATACATCTAAAATTATGAAGGAATATTTGGCAGAAATAGATCAATTAGAAAAAGATATCATAAAGTTAGAAAAAGAATCTCAAAGATATATGACGGAAGAAAAACGAAGACAACTTGTTAATAAAAAACTACAATATAATACACTTCAGTCATATCGTACAGAAAAAGTAATTATGAGAACTAAACAGAAATATTATGAATTAGGCAAAAGGTCACATAAGATTCTTGCTTGGCAGTTGAAAACAGAACAGGCTTCTAAAACAATAAATGCAATTAGAACAAGTGTAAATAAGGTTACTTATAAACCTTTAGAAATTAATGAAACTTTTAAAAAAAAATATACTGTATCAATCAGAATCACAAAATAAGATTGCTGAGATAGATACATTTTTATCACAAATAACCCTTCCAAAATTAAATTTGGAAGAACAGAAAGGATTAGATATGCCCTTTACATTAAAAGAGGTTGAAGAAGCTTTAGGATCACTTCAGAGTAATAAATCCCCAGGAGAAGATGGTTTTCCTCCTGAATTTTATAAAAAAAAACTTAAAGATTGATTAATTCCTCCTTTTATCGAAGTATATCTAGTGGAAAGGATGCATAAACTCCCACAATCTTTTTTAACAGCGACTATAACTGTTTTGCCAAAAAAAGATTGAGATCCTTTAAAGCCAACATCATATAGGTCTATTTCTTTGTTGAATACAGATTATAAAATAATAGCAAAAATTTTATCTAACAGAATATCTAAACATTTACCAAAATTAATACATATGGATCAAACAGGTTTTATTAAAAACAGACAATCAATGGATAATATAAGCCGGTTACTTAGTATAATTCTTTTGGCACAAAAAAGAGAGGAAATGAGTGTGGCAGTTGCTTTGGATGCAGAAAAAGCATTTGATAGATTGGAATGGGATTTTTTATTTAAGGTTTTGAAAAAATATGAGTTAGGAAAATCTTTTATACAATGGATTAAAACCTTAAATACTAATCCTCAAGCTAAAGTAGTTACAAATGGTCAGATTTCAACACCATTTTGCTTAACGAGGTCAACTGGACAAGGCTGCCCATTATCACATGCTTTATTTGTATTGGCAATAGAACCATTAGCTGAATTAATTAGAACAGATTCAGACATTGGGGGCTTTAGAGTTAATCAAGAAGAATATAAGATTAATTTATTTGCTGATGATGTTTTGATTTATTTAACAAACCCATTGCAATCTTTGCAAAGATTATCTTATAGATTGGAAGAATATGGGAAAGTATCAGGGTATAAAGTAAATTGTGATAAAAGTGAAATTTTACCCCTTACCAAAGGAAATTATAATCAATGTCGATTAGTAACTGAATTTCGATGGTCAATAAATGGGATAAAATATTTAGGTATTAGAGTTGATAATGATGTAAAACATTTATATGAACAAAATTATTTGCCATTATTAAAAAAAATAAAAGAGGATCTTGATAAATGGATGATGTTACCAATAACATTAATAGGTAGAGTTAATGCTGTAAAAATGAATATATTTCCTAGATTGCAATATTTATTCCAAACTTTACCAATACAATTACCTCAGAAGTTTTTCAAGAACGGAATAAATATGTAATGAAATTTCTTTGGAAAGGAAAGATGTCAAGAATATCATTGGAAAAATTGACATGTAAATTTGATTTAGTAGGGTTACAAATTCCAAATTTTATGAATTATTATAAAGCAAATCAACTTAGATTTATTGCGTCTTTTTTTGATGAAGAAAAACCAGCATGGATTAGAATAGAATTAGATAAGATAGGAGAAAACATACCAGAAGATTTTATATATAAATGGGAATCCAAATGGATATGGGAAATAAAAAGAATCTCCTATATTAAGATACTTGATTGATTTATGGAATAAGGTAAATATGGACGATGAGATAAAGAAATCTTTATTAGCAAAAAGAACTTTAATTCAAAATAGGCTTATTCCTTTTACAATGGATAATAAACTTTTATATAATTGGTTCCAAAAGGGGATTAAATATATAGGTGATTGTTTTGAAGGAGGTACATTGATGTCGTTTGATCAATTAAAAAAAATAAATATAAAATATCAAAGAACACTCTTTTCTGTTATTTTCAATTGAAGGCTTATTTACGAGAAAAGCTGGGTCAAACAATGTTGATGCCAAAACCTAGTGAAATAGAAATATTAATTCAAAAAGTAAAAATTTAAAAAATTACATCTTGTATGTACAATTTGATTCAAAAACAGAGAATTAAATCAGTAATTCATAAATCAAGACAAAAATGGGAATCTGATTTGGATGTTAAAATTGATGGAAAAAGCTGGACAAGATTATGTTCTGATAGTATGTTAAATACAGTAAATGTTCGACTTAGATTAATACAATATAATTTTTTACATCAATTATATATAACACCACAGAAAATAGATAGATTAAATTCAAATATGTCTGACCAACGTTTTCGGTGTAATCAAGAAATTGGTACTTTTTTACATTCTACTTGGTCTTGTTTTACAACTCAACCATTTTGGATAAATCTAAGACTTTTATTGGAACAAATTATTGGAGTACAACTCCCACGTAGTCCAGTATTATTTTTATTAGGATACATTGAAGGGACATTACCGAAACTTAAATTGAATAAGTATCAGAAAAAAATTATAAAAATTGCATTGGCAATTACTTGGAAATCTGATTTATATTTAACTATGGATCGTTGGAATAATGAAATACATAGTTGAATTCCACTTGAAAAAATTACATACAATCTAAGAAATGAATATGATATATTTTTGAAAATTTGGCTCCCATACCTACAAAAGATAGGATTAAATACATAGATCTTTTGAAGATAAAATTATAAAGTAATTGGGGAAAGTATAAATAAATATTAAAATTATTTTGAACTTCATGGAGCATGTGGGGATCCTCCGGTATCCAAGCAATCTTTCTCTTCTTTCTTTCTTTAGACAAGGGTTAAGGGTGGGGGAGGGTTAAGGGTAGGGGGGAGTGTTAATATTATTTTTCTTTTTCTTACTATTTTATCACCACATTTATTCTTTGTAAATTTCTAAAAATGTAATAAATATTTTTTTTAAAATTCAATAAGATCTGTCAAACATGGCCTTCTACGCACCAATCCATGTTGACTGTTCCTAACCAGACCCAGTCTATCCAGATATTTATATATACCATCTCTAAGAATACTTTCCATTAATTTACCCATCATTGACGTCATAATTACAGGCCTAGAATTGCTAGGTTTACTCTTAGAACGCTTTTTAAACAATGGAACCACACGAGCAATACGCAATTCCTCCAGCACCATCCCCGTTTATAATGACATTTGGAATATTTCCGTCAGAGCCCCTGCTATTTCTACACTAACTTCCCTCAAAGTCCGGGGAAATATCCTGTCAGGTCCCGGAGACTTATCCACTATCCTTAATAGCGCCAGCACTTCCTCTTCTTTAAACAGCTCAGGTATTTGTAAAGTAATGGTGATAGCGGAGTAACACACAGACGGGAGTAATGTAAATAGACCCGGTAGTCATGAAAGTCATCCGATTGATAAGGTTATTTATTTCCAGTAAGTGAACACTAATCTGATGGTGAAATATGTTGTACTCTTTTGGCTGTGGCTATGTCCAGTTTGCAATCTCCACATAGCTGCTGCCTTGCCCATCATTGTAATGGCCCCATTGTGGACAAATATTGAAGATTGCTTTATAAACGGTCCGACTCTGATATCAGTGCAGCTGCAGCAGATGGGGTACAGTCACATCTGGCGAAAGCGACTGTCCACTGTTCACAAGGAAATATATTCCCAACCAGAGTTGATAGAGTCCGTCCTGCTGGTGTGTCTCTCCAATAAACCCATATTGAACTTTGCCCTCAGCTGCCACTGGATTTTTCAGTCGGAGAATAAATTGATCCAGAACTAAACAATAAATTAATTCGATCAGACCAACCGAAAGGAAACAGGATCCCTGGAGCAGACTGAATTGGAAAGAGATTCTGTATGTAATCTTTGTCACGGTGCACCGAAGTACAATTGTAAGCCGGTACCGAACAACACAATACAACCATTTGCCTGACTGAGGTTTCGTGTCCTTTAGTTCAAGCACTGGGGAGCGGGGTGTGGAGTTACATCCTGATTAGTGTGAGGTCCGGGTTGCTGAGCGTGATCTCAACTGAACGTTCC
Organism: Hemitrygon akajei; assembly: GCF_048418815.1. NCBI lineage: Eukaryota > Metazoa > Chordata > Chondrichthyes > Myliobatiformes > Dasyatidae > Hemitrygon > Hemitrygon akajei. The sequence continues at coordinate 7,507,421 of NW_027331933.1, read as the reverse complement.
GCAGGGTGTACTCACTCACTGTTTGGACCCAGAGAATTCAGTGCTCAGATTCACTGGAAACGGAATCAAGAGCTCGGCGCTTGTTTATTTTTTTCTCGCTGTATGTTTTTTGTGCTACCTTGCGCAAAGATAGAGTGTATCTTAAGACTACCTGAAATAAAACTTCCTGCAGTACATCTCACTGTCACCTCCTGTACCTAATAGTGTGGCCGCTGAGTGTATGTCCGTAGTCTTCTACAGCTGTAACCCGCCCAGTCCAGTCTTCGACATGTTACACGTTCAGTGATGCCTCTCTGCACGCTATTGTTGCAGCGTGGTTATTTGAGATACTGTCGTCTTCCTGACATATAGAATCAGTCTGGCCTTTTCCCTTCCATCTCTCTCATTCATAAGGAGTCTTTGCTCACGGAACTGCTGCAGCCTTAGTTTTTTTTTCTGTTGTGTTCTCCGCAAACTGAGACTGTTGAAGGTGACAATCCCAGGAAATCAGCAGTTTCTGCGATATTACAAACTGCGCCGTCTAGCATTAACAAACATTCCACGTTCTAAGTCACTGAGATCACATTTCATCCCCATTCTGATGTTTCTGAGAGACCGAACGTACCCTGTTCCAAGGACTAGGAGTCGGAGAGACCCGCTGATAAAGCTATGGGTTTAGTTAATGATTATCACCAGGAGCTGACTGAACATTAACCAGGGTGTGTTCATTACTTACAGAACCCGTAACACAGCCTCACTGGGACAGGGTGGTAACAGAACCTGGAGCCGCGGTACACGGTAAGAAGCTCTATATACTGAAATATAAACATCACAAAGGCAGTCACCCACTTCTGTGAACACTTAAATGAGACTGAGAACGTATTGGTGTATTCAACAGTAGAACTGTAGGTGAATCGCTTTTGAAAGAAATAATAATTCCCTTTGACTAATTAGATCAACTTCCTGTGCATGCCCTGCGGTAAACTGGTGTAGTTGGAAGTGTTAATGGAAACGTCGCACTTTCAATGCAGTTGCGAATGAACAGCAAAGGCTAGGAAGGAGCTAGCTTCCAGATGTTCGGAACTTTCCGCGGGCTACTGTTTCCAGCAGGAGGCCGGCCTCTCCACACCCGGGGTTTTACTAATCGCTGACCGAAGGAACCGAGGATTCGCTTTGTTTATTCTTTCGCTGGCGTGATCTACACTGTTACGAACGTGCCACAACTCTGAGGGGCCGAAGGGTACAAAGTCGCCCCCTCCTTTTTGAGAATCGCAAGATCGCTATTAATTCGTGTCTGGGACCCAGGAAATGAGAGAGAATCCACAAGGTTTTGGAATGTGTCCTGGCCTCAGCGAGACAAAGCCACGGATAACGGCCATTGTCTCTTGGAGACGGAATTGTGTATTGAGTCTGCACTGAAATACACAATCAGTGCATTTCAGTGCAGACTCAATGCACTGAAATTGAGTGCATTTTCTCAATGCATTGAGGGATTGCATCATCCCAACCTGATTGACATCTGAGACCCCGTGAGTAAGGATAAAAGAGGGTCTGGGGAACAACCCCTTTAGACGCACCAGGAGAAACGCTAGGAATCCCGTGACAGCGTTTAATAGCGACAGCCGGTGGGGTCTCGTGTGCGTCCTTCCCTTGCCTGGGATTGGCGGGCTCACCACGGAAGAACGGCTTAGCTAAAGGAGAGGCCACAAGTGAACGGCCACACTAACGAGACTCTGACGGATCGAAATCATAAAAGGAATTGGCAAGTTTCTCCAAATCTCTCTCTCTCTCCAAACAAAGGCTGCAGCCTGCATGAACTGAGTGACTGTTATATTTCCATCGGACAATACGTTTATCCCCTAAACAACGATAGAGCTATTTCTTATTGATTATTATTATACCCGCACTTTTAGATTTAGTATTGACGACGTATATTATCTGTATGTTTGCATTGATATTATTTTTGTGTATTGTTACTAATAAATACTGTTAAAAATCGTATCATCAGACTTCAAAGGACCTCTCAAAGGCCAGGACACATTCCAAAGGACCTCAAGGATCTTTGCTGGTAAGTGACCCAGTTACGGGGTTCGTAACAACACTATCTGTCCATCCTGGGCGTCATTTCGGTCGGTAGCTACAGGGAGAGGGTGAATTTATGAGAACTACCCACATTGCAGATTATAGCGAGGGGAGGGGGGATTTAAAGAGCTGATGGTTCCATTATATAATCGGTTGTAGAGACCTGTTGTGGATCACCGCCTGCAGTGTTGATTCCCTTCTGTCAGAAGTGTGTGGGTAGGTGAGAGATCTAAAGAAGGTTTAACAGAGAGTGATCTGCATCTTGTGAGTTGTCCTGTGATGAAACGACTGTGATCTTGGCTTTTTTCAGTGATTGAGAAGAATTCGACATGACCTAAGTTTACAGGGTGGTGTAAACATTGCAGCTTTTTAAAAAAACAATGTACTTGATTGCATCCATAGCAGTTTGGTTAAATCAGTGGGGTCTTTGATGAGACATAAAGTCTCCCGCGGCGTCTTGACAGGGACGTAAACAAAATAGGCTCTGTTGTGGGAGAACTGAAACTGGCTATCGCCAGTTGTAGACAGTTGAGTTGTTTTTTTTCTCTCTGGGTCTAGTGTCTCTTTGGAATGGCCTCCTCAATATTCAGGAGAAGCAGATTATTGCAAATAATTCTGTAATCTCTGCAGTGTAATGGTCGTTAAAGGACATGTGAGTGAAATGTTACTGGTGAGAGGCAGGATTAAGGCGCTGAGATCACAAATTGAACTAGGTCGGTCACAGTAAATTCAGCATGTGAATTTTATTAAATCTCGCTTCAACATCCTCTGGCTGACAAAAACACATCCAGTGAATTTAATGTTAGAGGGTTTTCATCATTCGGTAAAGATAGCACCCCGCCCCCCCCCCCCCCCCACTCCCGTGAGGCAACTTTCAAGGATCTGAACGGGAGGAACGCAAATAGACCCATTAGTGATAATTTTATCTGATTGATCAGGTCACTGATCTCTGGCAAGTGAACACTAATATGAAGGTTAAATATATTCTTGTCTTGTACTCTTTAGGGCGTGGTTAACTCCAGATTGTAATCTCGACACAGTTGCCGCCTTGCCCATTATTTTACTGGCCCCATTGTGGACAAATGTTGAAATTTGCTTTATAAAAGGGCTGACTCTGCGATCAGTGGAGCTCCAGGCAGTGGAAGCACAGTTAAATCTGGTGAAATTGAAGGTCCAGAGTTCAAAAGAAACACCCGAATTCACATTGCCCGTCCTGCTGCTGTGTCTTTCCAATAAGCCCACAGCGATCTTTGCCTTTAGCTGTCACTACCGTTTTTAGTCTGAAAATAAATTGATCCCCAAGTATACAATAAATTAATGCCAAGAGAAAGTCTGCAGAAGCTGGAAATCCAAACGGCAAACACCAAATGCTGGAGGAACTCAGCAGGCCAAGAAGCATCTACAGAAAGGAGTACAGTCGAAGTTTCGGGCCCAGACCCTTCAGCAGGACTGGAGAAAACAAAAAAAAAAAGAAAGATGTTGGGTCAGAGCTAGAAGGAGAGAGAAGGGGGTTGGAGGAAGAAGCAGAAAGTGATAGGTGAAACAGGGAGGGGGAGGGATGACATCAAGTGCTGGGAAATTGATTGGTGAAAGTGATACACGGCCGGAGAAGTGCGAATCTGATAGGAGAGGACAGAATGCCAGGGAAAAAGAAAAGTGCACCGGAGAGAGGCAATAGGCAGGTAAAGAGTTAAGGCCAGAGAATGAAAGGGGAATGGGGAATGATGAAGTGGGGGGAGCTATTACCTGAAGTTTGAGAAATTAATGTTCATGCTATCAGGTTAGAGGCTACCCAGACGTAATATAAGGTGTTGCTCCTCCAGTCTGAACGTCGCCTCACCACAACAGTGGAGGAGACCAGGGATTGACATGTCGGAATATGCATGGGAAGTGGAATTAAAATGGCTGGCCACTAGGAGCTTCTGCTTTTTCTGGCAGACAAAGTGCAGGTGTTCCGCAACGCGGTGCTGCCCGAGGGTCTCAGCCCAAAATGTCGACTGTCCTGTTTTCCATAGTTGCTGCCTGGCCCGCTGAGTTTCTCCAGCATTCTGAGCGTGTTGCAATGAATTAGTGTGTTGACACCAACTGAACGGAGCCGGGATGCGGGTCGCGGTTGCTCCCTGGAGCAGATCGAGTTGTGGACAGATACTGGATGTAATCTGTGTCACCGGGCACTGAGGCACAATAGGAAGCCTGGACCGAACAGCCCAGTATAATCATTCGCTTGAATCAGCTTTTGTGTCATATAATGTGCTGTGGAGCAGGGTGTGGAATTACATGCTGACTGATGAGAAGCCCAGGTTTATATGTGTGTTATCAACTGAATCTCGCTCACGGTGTGTTCACTTACTGTTTGCACCCACTAAGTTCAGATACTCGGATTCGCTGGAACAGAAACAGAAGCTCGGCACCAAGTACACACAGAGACCGTACTGGGTGGGGAACGATGTGATGTTTCAATACGTCCCTCGTCAGGAGAGGATTTCCAGTGTTTATCCTGTTCGATATCGTCTTTAAAACTGTGTGGCATTACGGACATGGATGCTTTTTACTGTGTGTGTGTTTTTAAGGAAAACAGACATGCACCTGGCAGTGATATTTACAATGCAGAGATTACAGAATTAATTGTAATAAACTGCTTCTGCTGAATATTGAGGAGGCCATTCCAGAGAGGGGAGGAGAGAGAGGGGGGAGAAAGGGGAAGGGGAGACAGAGAGATGGGGAGAGAGGGGCAGAGGGGAGAGAGAGGGAGGAGAGAGGGGGAGGGGGAGAGAGGGGGGAGAAGGGGGAAGGGGGAGATGGGGAAAGAGGGGAGATGGGGAGAGAGAAGGGGGGAGGGGGAAAGGGGATCGTAGAGTGGGAGAGAGGGGGGAGAGTGGAGGAGAGTGGGGAGAGAGTGGGGTGTGAGAAAGAGGGAGAGGGCGGAGAGAGGGGGTGAGAAGGGTGGAGGGAGAAGAGGAGGGAGACTGTCTTCAACTGCTTTCAGTTCCTGCCAGAACAGGAACTATTTTGTCGACGTCCCTGTCAATACGCCGCAGGATACTTTATTTCTCAGCAAATACCCCACTGATTTTACCAAACTACTACGGATACAATCAAGTACATTGTTATTTTTTAAAAACTGCAACGTATACACCACCCTGTAAACTTAGGTCATGTCGAATTCTTCTCAATCACTGAGAAAAGCCAAGATCACAGACGTTTCCTCACAGGACAACTCACACGGTGCAGACGTCTCTCAGTTAAACCTTCTTTTGATCTCTCAGCTATCCACACACTTCTGACAGAAGGGAATCAAGACTGCAGACAGTGATCCACAACAGGTCCCAACAACCGATTCTATAATGGAACCATCACATCTTTACACCCCTTCCCTCCGCCCCCCTCCCCCGCTATAAACTGCAGTGTGAGGAGTTCTCATAATTTCGCCCTCTCCCAGCAGCTACCTACCGAAATATCGTAAAGGGTAGACAGATACTGTCGATCCTGCCTGCGATGGAATAAGCAAAGTGAATCCTCAGTTCCCTCGGTCGGGGATCGGTAAATCCCCGAGTGTGGACGGATCGGCCTCCTGCTTCTGCAAGCAGTAGCCCGGGGACAGTTCCGAGATGCGGGAAGCTCGCACCTTCCGAGCCTTTGCTGATGATTCGGAGCTGGGTTGAAATTGCGGCGTTTCCGATAACACCTCCAACTACACCGGTCTCCCCCGGGACATGCACAGGAAGTCGATGCATTCAATTAGCTGAAGGGAATTATTAATTCTTTCAAAAGCGATTCGCTACAGTTCAATTGTTGAACAGCCAAATAAGTTCTCAGTCTCATTTAAGTGGCTAACTGCCTTTGTGATGGTTATATTTCAGTATATAGAGCTTCTTAAGTTGTACCGCGGCTCCAGGTTCTGATACCACCCTATCCCAGTGAGGCTGTGTTACGGGTTCTGTAAGTAATGAACACACCCTGGTTAATGTTCAGTCAGCTCCTGCTGATAATCATTAACTAAACCCACAGCGTTACCAGCGGGTCTCTCCCTCTATCCTGTTCCTTAGCACAGGGTACGTTCTGTCTCAAACAAACATCGCAATGGAGGGGAAATGTGATCTCAGTGCTTTTGAGAGTGAAATGTTTGTTGATGCCGGACGGTACAGTTTTATAGACAATAGGTGCAGGAGTAGGTCGTTCGGCCCTTCGAGCCATCACCGCCATTCAATGTGATCATCCGCAATCAGTACCCCGTTCCTGCCCTCTCCCCATATCCCTTGACTCCGCTGTCTTTAAAATCTCTATCTAATTCTTTCTTGAAAGCATCCAGAGAATTGGCCTCCACTGCCTTCTGAGGCAGAGCATTCCATATATCCACAACTCTCTGGGTGAAAAAGTTTTTCCTCAACTCTGTTCTAAATGGCCTACCCCTTATTCTTAAACTGTGGCCTCCGATTTGGACTTCCCAACATCAGGAACATGTTTCCTGTCTCTAGCATGTCCAATCCCTTAATAATCTTATATGTTTCAATCAGATCCCCTCTCATCCTTCTAAATTCCAGTGTTCCTGTGAAAACACTGTCATTCAAGCGTGAAGAAAGTTTAACTCTTTGTGGTACAGGCAAGAGCGATAGAACCAATGACGCGATGTAAAATCCATTAGCTGGGGTCTCGAAGGTCGACTGTTCTTTTCTCCATAGATGCTGCCTGGCCTGTAGAGTTCCTCCAGCATTTTGTGCGTGTTGCTCGGATTTCCGGCATCTGCTGATTTCTCCTGTTTGAGAGAGATCGGTGACGGGTCACTGCCCCGTTGGATGTTTCACATCTCACTACCGGGGTGAAAGATGCTTTCTGCTCGCACTCAGTAGAAATCACCCAGGAGAGTATTTCTGGTTGACGGCAACAAAGTTGTTTCTCTTAATCCATTTTGACAGTAACTGATTCGTTAACATGAACATGTCAGGACTCCCTTCTCCCACTAAATTCACTCCCGATCTCGACCAAAGCCGAGTCTTGCTCTAAACGCTGAATCGTTGTGCAGAATCATAGACAACACTTACCTCTGATGTTGTAACCGGACGGTGTTCAGAGTGATCCTGGGAAATCACAGTCTGACTTCCCGGGTGATCGACAATGGTCCTGCACCAGTGTGCTCACCCTGTACGGAGAGTTGAGTCTGAGCTGCTGCTCCCGAGGCCACTCGGCTGTGATGTGTCCGTCGCTCATTACAGATGGACAGGGCCGGGTGAGCCGGGTTAGAGCGGGACTGCCGCAGTCCGGGTCACACTAACTCTCACCGGCTCAGGACGGGTCTGACAGCGGGAGGAGGTGGGAGTGGGATCAATGTAGCAACCCTGAAGAGGAAAACAAACAGGCTGCGTTAACCTTTCTGTCCGGATTTCCGTGTGGATCTCCCTTTTTTCTTCCATGGCAACCAGTGGGGCGGAGTTTCTCTGTTTAACTCAGCGAGTCCCAGGCTGCGGATTTGATCCAGCCCGGGTTCTGGGAGGGTCTGAACTCCGCCCTCTGTGTAGGAAAGTCTGCCTGACATAGATAGAGTTTCAGCTCAAACCTCCCTCACCTGTTCAGGTACAGGGAGCCGCATTTCTGCTGAAATTAAAGCAAGCACGTTCGACTATATATTTCCACTAACTGGAAGAAAAACTGGGAGAGATGTTTGCATTTCCATCCGGACAACTATTGTCACAAGAACCCTCCTCGCCCACGGTTTCATTCCACACCCCGCCGGAAATACTTGTCGAATTTATTTCTCTTTAAAGTCATTTATTCCAAATGGGCAGAGGTTTTACCGAGGGAGGGAGTGACGCACTTACTGAAAATCGTCACATACGTTAAAATGGTCGACAGGGAGGGAAGGACGCACTGATTGAAATGAGCATGGGGGAGGGGGGAGTTGTTTGCCGATTAAAAATGGGAGCCTCACTCCCCTCTGTCTCCTAACCTAACTCTCCCTAGCCTCATCCCTCAACCCCATCTACCCTGTCTATACCCCTCATGATTTTGTAGACCTCCATCAAATCTCCCCCAAATCTTCTGCGTTCCAAGGAACAAAGTCGTAACATATCCAATCTTCCCTTATAACTCAGGTCCTCCAATCGCAGCAACATCCTTGTAAATTTTCGTTGTACTCTGTCAACCTTATTTACATCTTTCCTGTGGGTAGGTGACATAAACTGCAAACATACTCCAAATTAGGCCTCATAACTGTCTTATATCATGCAGTCTTCTGTACTGAATACTTTAATTTATGAAGGCCAATGTGCCAAAGGTTTCTTTACTACCTTATCTAGGTGTGCTGCCACTTTCAATGAATTATGGACCCGTATTCCCGGATGCCTTTGTCCTACCGCACCCTTCAGTGCTGAACCCTTCATTGTGTAAGCCCCACCCTGGTTGATCCTACTGAAGCGTAACAGCTCACAAGCCTGCATTAAATTCCATCTGCCATTATCAGACATTTTTACACCTGGCGCAGATCCCGCTGTAAGCTCCGATAGTCTTCCTCGCTGTCAAATACACCCCGAACCTTGGTGTCATCCGCAAATTTGCTGATCCGGATAATCTAATTATCATCGAGATCATTGATATAGATGACAAACAACAACGGATATCAGCACCGATCCCTCTGGAAATCCAGAAGTCACGGGTCAGAGAGGCAACCATCTGCTACCACTATCTGCCTTCCTCCTCTATGCTAATGTCTACTCCCATTTACTAACTCAATTTGAATGCCAAGAGAATAAAATTTATTGGTCAACACCCTATGCGGGACCTTGCCAAATGCCTTGCTAAAGTCCATGTAGACAATATCTAGAGCCTTGCCTTCATCAACTTTCCTGGTAACATTCCTTGTAACCTCTTCGAAAAACTCAATAAATTGTCTAGAACACACAAAGTTATGTTGGATATCCGTAATCAGTCCTGTTTATTTAAATACTCCTATATCCAGTCCTTCCAATGTCTTCAGACAACTGATGTCAAGTGCACCGGCCTATAATTTCCTGGTTTAATTTTGGAGCCTTTTTTAAACAGTGGATCAAAATTAGCTATCCTCCGATCCTCTGGTAGCTCTCTTGTCTTTGAGCATAATTTAAACATAACGGTTACATCTTTGCAATTTCTGCATCCACCTACATCGGGGTCCAAAGACTGAACTTCTCAGTCACTGGGGATTTATAAACTCGAAGTTGTCCAATTTGCCCAAAACACTTACTCATCCGTAATTTGTATAACATCCGTGGCTTCACTTCTCCTTTGCCTCACTAATATAGATTATTTTCACGAGTGAACACAGAAGCAAAAATCCACTGAAGAACTCCTCTATCTGTTTTGGCTCCATGCGTACATTGGCATTCTGATAATCCAGACAATCAATTGTGTCCCCTGAAATCCTTTTGCTTTCAAAACATCTGTATGATCCCTCACCTTGTCTGTTAAGACAACCTTATGCCACCCTATAGCCTTCCTGGTTTCTTTCCTCAATCCTATCTTGCATTTTCTCAACTCCATAAGTACCTCAATCTTTTCCTACCTGCCTGCACCGGTTATGCATCTTTTTTTTTTTTCTAAACACAAAGTACACTGCAGATGCTGTGGTCAAATCAAGACGTACAAACAAGCTGGATGAACTCAGCAGGTCGGGAATCATCCATTGAAATGAGCGGTCAACGTTTCGGGTCGAGACCCTTCATCAGGACTAAAGAGGGAGGGGGTTAGTCCCCTATAAAGAAGGTGGGGGAGGGTGGAAAACCAATCAGAGGAAAGATCAAAGGGTGCGGGAGGGGAAGCAGGGAGGGGATAGGCAGGAGAGGTGAAGAAGGAATCTAAGGGGAAAGCACTATGGGTAGTAGAAGGAGGCAGAGTCATGAGAGGTGATAGGCAGCTAGAAGAGGAGACAGAGTGAAGGTGGAATGGGGGAAGGGAGAGAGAGGGAATTACTGGAAGTTGGAGAATTCGATGTTCAAGAATTCGATCCTTCCTCTGATTGGTTTTCCACCATCCCCCCACCTTCTTTATAGGGCCCCTGCCCCCTCCTTCTTTAGTGCTGACAAAGGGTCTCAACCCGAAACGTTGACTGCTCCATTCAACGGATGCTGCCCAACCTGCTGAGTTCATCCAGCTTGTTTGTACGTATTTTTTTCTATACCAGGGCCTCAATACCACGGAGCAGAGCTATCGTTCTCCATACTTCCTTTGAATCTGATGACATTGTGATCACCAGATGCAAACAGTTTCCCTACACAAACTTCAGTTACGTCTATCCTGTCTCAGTCCCTCATGGGAGACCAAGTGTCACACTTTCGTCTTTGGGACTTCAATGTACTGATTAATGAAACTTTCCTGAGGACATTTGTCAACTACATGAGTACATCTACAGTATGAGAGTTCCAGTCCGTATGTGGAAGGTTAAAATCAAATTATAACAAATTATGTTTCTTGCAATATTCTCTGGTGTGTACTAATTTGTTCCTCTAAATACCGCAGACGCTTGGGTGGTCTATAAGTCAGACCCATTAATATGTTCAAACAAATTTTATTTATCCGATCTACCTATAAAGCCTCACTAGATGAGTTCTCCCATCTGCCTTTACTGCACACTGCCGTGACAGTTTCCCTGAGTAGTGAAACCACCCCTACCCCTTTAATCCCTCACGCTCTGTCATGTCTAAAACAACGGAACCCCAGAATATTGAGCTGCCAGTTCTCTGCAAGCCAGTCTCAATAAAGGTGACAATATCATAATGCCATCTGTTGATCCATGATCTAAGCTCATCTGCCTTTCCTTCAATACAATATATCCCGGGAATACATTCAATACATCGGTAAGACCAATGGTCTAATTGTGGACTTCTGATTGGGTAAGATGAGGTCACACACACACCAATCGTCATTGATCAGTCAGCAGTGGAAAGAGTGAGCTACTTCATGTTCCTGTGTGTCAGCATCTCTGAGGATCTATCCAGGGCCCAGCATATCGATGCAGTTACCAAGAATGCATGGCAGCCATTACATTTCATTCGGAGTTTGACGAAATTATGGATGTGAAGAAAGACTCACAGATTGCTACAGCTGTACCGTAAAAACTGTTCCAAATGTCTGCACATCGCTTGACATGGTGGGGTGGGGGAAGTGGTGAAGCTACAGCACAGGATCGAAATACTCTCCGCAATGTTGTCAATTCAGTCAGCTCCATCATGGGCAGTATCCTCCGTAGCATCCAGGACATCGTCATGGAGCGATGCCTCAAAACGGCGGCATCAGTCATTAGGGATCTGCTTCACCAAGGAGATGCCCTCTTCTCATTGGTATCACCAGGAAGGTGGTACAGGAGATTGAGGGCACACACTCAACTAGTCAGGAACCGCTTCCTTCCCTCTGCCATCCGATTTCTGAATTGACATGGAACCCACGAGCCTACTTCACTGAATTCATTTTTGCAATACTTATTTAATTTAACTTTCAGTAACAGATACTTATTACAGTTCTTTTTTTCTATTATTAGAAGCCGTGTTGGCTAAACAGCTTTCCTCACGCTTGCTTTGGAATCGTAACCCCTGATTCGGGAACTGTTTTTAACCTTGACATAAACTGTGGAGAATCACAACCGTGCAGACAGGATAATGCAAGAACACAAATACCACGACCGACAGAAGAGACTGGAAATAGAGCGAATAACTTCTTGCAATACACACAAAATGCCGGAGGAACTCAGCAGGCCAGGCAACATCCAGGAAAGGAGTCGTATCGAAGAGTTTCGGCCCGATTTAATTAAATAAATATATCTGTGGCATTGTCCTCTGCGACGTTCCGAACGGCAAAATCTTACAGTAGCTCTGTATTCCGAATAGTTTTTCGTGTGTATGTGAGTGACAGGGAGTGAGAGGGGTGAGAGGGAGAAGAGGGAGAGAGATGATTTCCCTGCCCCGTGGGGACATTTCGCATATCATTGTCGGTGCGAAAGGCTTTTCTGCAGCGACGGAGTCGAAAACAACTGGAGAATGTTTGCAATTGAAGTCAATCATTTCTTTTAATCCATTTGGTCAATAATTCGTTAACTTGAAAATTTCAGAGTTCCCTTCTCCCACTGAATTCCCTCCCGATCTCGACAGAAGCCGAACCCCGTTGTAAAAATTCCCTGATTCTGGAGAATCGGAGACAACACTTACTGTGATGTTGAAACCGGACGGAGTTCAGTGCGGTCCCGGGTGAACGGTGTGCTCACCGTGCACGGAGATTTCAGTCTGAGCCGCTACACCCCAGATCATTTGGTTATATACTGTCTGTCGCTCATTACAAAAACACTCGCTCTCCTCCCACCCGCCCCTCCCCATTGTGCTCTGCTCCCACCCGCCCCTCCCCATTGTGCTCTGCTCCCACCCGCCCCTCCCCGTTGTGCTCTCCACCCAACCACCCCCTCGACTTTGCCTCCCGCCCTCTCCTCTCCCCGCTCTCCTTCCCCACGTGCCCTCGTTCTCTCCTCCCCCTCCCGCTCTCTCCTCATCCCATGCTCTCTCCTCCCCGCTAGACTCTCCTTCCCCTTTCCCTACTCTCCCCTTCCTTCTTTCCCCACACCCTTCCCCGCTCTCTCGCGCCTTCACCCCTCGTCTTCTCTTTCCTGTCCAGGTACCGCCTGTCTATCCCCTTCGCACCCCTCTTCTCTTTCCCCACTTTCTATCCGCCCCTCCGTGTGGGAGGGAGGGGAAGAGTAGGGAGTGGGACGGCAGGGGGAAATAGTAGAGCAACTTTTGCAGGGAGATGGTGCGTAGCAGAGGGAGATGGAGGTAGAGAGGGTGGTGTTGAGAGTGGGGGATGTGTTGAGAGAGGGGAGTGCGGAGAGGGGGGATGCGCAGGGAGGGGCGTCTGCGCGGGGAGAGGGGTGCTGAGAGGGGGGTGTTGAGAGAGGGTGGAGGGAGGGGGTGTGTGCTGAGAGAGGGGGGTGCTCGGAGAGAGAGGGGTGCTAGGAGAGAGGAGGTGTGCTTGGGGAGAGGGGTGCTGAGAAGGGTTGTGTGCTGAGAGGGGGGTGTGCGTGGGGAGGGAGGTGCTGAGAGGGGGGTGCTGAGAGGGGAGTGTTGAGAGAGGGTGGAGGGAGGGGTGGGGCGTTGAGAGAGGGGGTGTGTGCTGAGAGAGGGGTGTGCGTGGGGAGGGGGGTGCTGAGGGGGTGCTGAGAGGGGAGTGTTGAGAGAGGGGTGGGGTGTTGAGAGAGGGCGTGTGTGCTGAGAGAGGGGGTGTGCGTGGGGAGAGGGGGTGTGCGTGGGGACGGGGGTGCTGAGAGGGGGTTGTTGAGATTTGTTCCCAGGGTGAGGATTTTCAATTCAGTACATCAGAGATGTTCATCTTCAAAAAATGTCGTTTCCCGTCCTCTACCACTGATGCTGCTCTCACCCGAATCTCCTCAATGTCCTTCTACCTTAACAGTGATAGTGTTCCTCTTGTCATAAACTACCACCCAGTCAGGTTCTGCATCAACACATCATTCTCCACAACTTCGGTCATCTCCAAAGGGATCCTACCACCAAACACATCTTCAACTCCTCCATCACTCCCCGCCCCCACACACACACTCTGCTTTCTGCAGGGACCCTTCTCCACTAATCTGCCTCCTGGCACTTATCTCTGTTGGCGGCCAGAATGCTACACCTGCCAGTCCTTCCAAGAGAGGCAACACTTCACCTGCAAATCTGTTGGACTGAAAGATTGCAAATGTCACTCCGCTCTTTAACAAGCGAGGATCGTAAAAGGAAGGAAATTATCGGCCAGTTATCCTTATGTTAGTGGTTGGGAAGGAGTTGGAGTCTATTATTAAGAATGCGGTTTGGGGGTACTTGGAGACTAATGATAAAATAAGTCAAAGTCACCATGGTTTCTGTGAAGGGAAATCTTGCCCGATAGATCTACTAGAGTTCTTTGAGGAAGTAACAAGCAAGGTGGACAAAGGGGAGACAGTGGATGTAATTTGCTTACATTTTCAGAAGACGTTTGGCAAGGTGCCACACATGAGGCTGCTTAACCAGCTAAAATCCTATGGCATTACTGGAATAGTGGATTGGTTGACAGGCAGAAGGCTGTCAGTGGGAATAAAAGAGGCCTTTTCTCATTGGCTGCCGGTGACTAGTGGTGATCCTCAGGGTTCAGTATTGGGACCACGGTTCTTCACATTATTTTTCAATGATTTAGATAATGGAATTGATGGCTTTGTAGCAAAGTTTGTGGCTGATACGAAGATAGGTGGAGCAATAGGTAGTGCGGATGAAGCAATGACTCAGACAAATTGGAATAATGGACAAAAAGTGTAAAAGGGAATACAGTGTTGGGAAATGTATGATAACGCATTTTGGTAAAAGGAACAATAGTGCAGACTATCATCTAGATGGGGAGAAGGTTCAAACATCACAAGTGCAGAAAAGATCATGAGTACTCGTGCAAGGTTAATTTCCTTGAAGGTTAATTTAAAGGTTGAGTCTGTAGTGAAGAAGGAAAGTGTAATGTTGTCCTTTATTTCAAAGGGAATAGAATATCTAAGCAAAGAGAAAATTCTGAGTCTGTATGAGACACTAATCAGGCCATACTTTCAGTATTGTCAACAGATTTGGGTCCGATATCTCAGAAACAATGTGTTGTCATTGTTGAGTGACCGCAGGAGGTTCATGAGGATGATTCCAGCAAAGAAGAGGTTCACATATGAAGAGCATGTGGCAGCTTTGAGCCTGTACTGACTGGAATTAGAAGAATGCTGGGGGATCTCATTGAGACCTACTGAATGTTGAAAAGACCGGCGAGGGTAGATGTGGAGAGGATGGTGGGTGTATCCAAACCTGGAGGGTGCAGCCTCAAAATTGAGGGGTAACTGTTTTGAAAAGATGAAAGAAGGTTTTTTCTTTATACAGAGAGTAGTGAATCTGTGGAATGCTCTGCCACGGACTGTAGTGCAGGTGAAGTCTGTGGGTATATTTAAGGCAGAAGTTGATAGTCTCCTGATCGGTCAGGGCATCAAAGGATATGGTGAGAAGGCAGATGTACGGGGTTGAGTGGGATCAGGGGTCAGCCATGATGGGATGGCGGAGCTGAATCGATAGGCTGAATTCTGCTCCAAGTCATATGGTCTGGTGAATGTCACAACCTGATTTTTTTAAAGAATCATGAAATAATTTTTTAGAGACAGCTGTAGATAATGTAGATAATGTGAGTCTGAAGGAAAAAGTAGTAAAATTCTGGAAATTCACAACAAGCAGGTAATTGGTAACATTGCAGTTTCGAGACCATTGGTACTGTTCTTTATATCAGTTTTCAGATTCACTGACCTTCCCTGCAGCAGAAATAGTTAAGCTGAATAGTAATGTGAATGCTTTCACATCGGAATGAGAGTGAAATGTTGAACCGGTTGGATTTCATTTTCGCAGAGTGACCATTCACTGGAATGTGGAATGTGCAAGGCCAGACAGCCGCTTACACCAGACCCTGCTGAAACTCCTGGTGTGGAATACAGAGACCAAAAGCTGTAATTTCACCTTGGATTTGATCAGTGAGTTGTGATTAGCCACGTCTAACAATCTTTGCACTGTGGATGAATAAACAGTTAGTCTAATTTTTCCGACCAGTCACAGCACCTCTCTCACTCATCCATACCTCCTCACTGCCGTTCTCTCTCATCGAAACAAAGAAAGTCAACAGCACAATACAGGCCCTTCAGCCCACAAAGCTGTGTCGAACATGTCCTTACTTTAGAAATCACCTAGGGTAACGACTGATTACTATTTCCCATTTATGCTGCCTGTCTCCGAGGTTCCTCCAGCATTTTGTATCTGTGTTGCTTGGATTTCCAGCATCCACAGATTTTCTCCTGTTTTTTGATAAAAACAAAAGCGGGGTCACGTAAAATAGCAAGAAAACAGTGGGAAGCTAGAACATTGGAAAGCTTTTACATAACCAAAAAAAAAACACACACACACAGGAGAGAGAAGATGAATAATTAAGGTAAGTGAGCCAATAATATCAAGAGCTGTTCATATATATAAATAGTAAAAGACAGGCGAGTTGAGTGGGTTTCAGTGAGATGTGCCGCCCCACCACCCGCATTCAATAAACTTAGGTCAGTGCAGGAGTACAGGCCCAAGGATGGCAAACGCTTCTCATAACTTAACCCCTTCATTCCCGGAATCATCATCTTGAACATCCTCTGGACTCTCTCCAACGACAGCACACTTTTTCCGAGATATGGATCCTAAATGCTTTAAGTATGGCCTAATAGGGTCCTATAAACTGCCGGCATTATCTCCTTGCTTATATCTTCCGCTTTACTCTAAATAAATGCCAGCGTTACATTTGCCTTCTTTACAGAGGCTCGTCCTGTAAATTAACCTTCTGGGAGTCTTGCCCGAGGACTCATATTTCCTTCTGTACTTCTGTTGTTAGAACCTTCTCCCCAATCAGATAATAGTTCACTATTGTACCTTTTGCCAAAAAGCACCATGGTACATTTCCCAATATTGTATTCCATCTGCCACATGTTTGCTCATTCTTCAAATTTGCCTGTGTCCTGCTGCAATCACATTGCTTCCTCAGCACTACCAACGCCTCCTCCTATCTTTCACAAATTTGTCCCATAGCCCGAACTTCGCACGGGATAATCCACGTCCGGATTATCTTGGTTGTGTCAATCATAATTTTTCAACAGTGAAAACCAGGATCTAATTCTGACTTCGCTTATATAATTCTGACGGCACTACCCTCCATCTGCCATTTCTTTACCCATTTTCCTAATCTATGTCGGTGCCTCTGTCGCCTCTCTACTTACACAAAGCTCCCTGCCCATTCACCTGTCTTCAAATCGCCTGCAAACATTGTAAGTAAAGGCGATGAATTCCATCACTGAAATCATTGACATGAAACGTAAGAAGAATCAGTTCCAACATGGAGCCCTGTGGATCCCCACACTTCACCGGCAATCATCGTTTCGCTTATTTGACAGTTTACCCAGGTTCATGAAAACTTATTCGGCTGTACACATTCACGTGCTGATTTAGCTCAGACAGTAAAGGTACTTGTTAATAAATACAAACTCCTTCTGTTACTAACTGATCGTTATTGCTGATGGGTAATACCTGTAACGCATTGTCTCAATTGTGAAAGCTCCATCTGCATCATCCAAAAGTCAGCACACAGTAGCATTAAACAATGAGGCCGACACAGCAATATTGATGTCAGTCTCCAGAACGCCATGATAGTTCACACGAATAGAGTGGCTGGAAAGTTCACACGAATTGAGAAGTAGGTGTGTGAGCTTTGCTCGTGCCTCAGGGTTTAGCAGCCGGAGCTGAGAGCAAAAGAAAAAAAAAACATGCAGCAGCAATAATACCATTGATAATAATTTACCTGTTTACAAACAGGATATAAAATTGTAGCATCATGCATCCCATAGCTATTCGACACTCACTGAGATAATCACAATATAATTTCAGAAGAGCGGAAAGTATGCCGTGAGGGTGTGAAAATATGTAAAGATAACTGATAATAGATTCTGTAATTCTAAATCAAGCCCGAATGAATATCTGAAAGCTTTCATGTTGTTATGTTGACTACCAAAAATCATTTAATTCTGCCCCACACTAGAGAAACGTGTCATTTGGTCTGGACAACCACAGAACATTAAACACAATGAAAGGTGCAATAAAGCGAGTAGACCAGCAATGTCCCATACTCCCGATGGATGGAAATGAAACAGATAAACACCTGGGATATCAAAATGCAAACGAATTGGATCATAGTGTGATAAATGAAAATAAACCCCTTCCGGGCTTAAGATAATGTGCCAGAAAGAGCTCAATAGTGAACAGAGAACAAAGGCAACAAACAGATTTGCTGCAAATACATTATATTTTTTTTTTCCAAAACCAATCTGGAAAAATAGATAAAGAAAAATAACAACTGAAATGGAAATTTTAGAAAACACTACATACACTTGAGAGCAGGTACCTCGGACAGAGGCGGAAGAGGAATAACAGACGTAATAAGTTTACACACCAGTCAGATTAAACTTCGAAAGATAACTTTTCATCAAGGAAGACAGGATTTAGCGAGCATGTGGAATTCTGATATGGATACCAGATCAATAAACTTAAATAAAAGTACAATATAGAAAATAAATGACAAAATTATCACTTCGGAAGAAAGAGTTAACCAATGGAAGAACATAACCCTCTGGGGAGGACATCCCCACGATCTGAACAGAGTCGATGTCGACAAGGAAACGTCGAAGGTTTGGCTCAGAGTAGGAGTCCTTTTCCCAGGAACGGGGAAACACAAGGTGGTGAACTCTGAACCAATATAAAATACAGAAGAACAACAAATTCAAGCCGACAATGTCACGAGAAAACTGAAACAATGGACCGCAGCACAGGATCCTGCAGCAGATTAACTCAGTTTGATTACTGATACAAGTGAAATCAGAAGACAAGCATCATTCACCAATTTCTTGCTTTAAAATGCTAACTCATAAAAGGCAGCGTACGTTACTACAAATAGAATTTGATCCAACAACAACTTATAGCCATTCCAGACACACACGACTTTCGTAAATCAAAATTTTTAAAAAAACACCGGCAATGTGCTGACTTAAAGGAGAAGATTGAAATGCTATTGCAAATGATCAGGGTATAAGAGCATAAGACAAAACTGCAGGGTGAATTCTGTCATGTGGTAGGATTTACCAGAGGGTGGTAATAGGTAGTGGCCTCTCTAACTGGAGGTCTGCAGTTACAGGTGTACCACAGTACTTCCGTTCATTGCACAACACCGAATCGAGAACAGCTGATCCCGCAGTTCGCTCAACCAGAGCTGGTCGAAAATCCATCTCGGAGGCATTCCAGAAGTTCCCCCTGTTTGGATCTGGCACCAACCTCATTTTCCCAATCTACCTGTATATTGAAATCGCTCATGATGATCGGAACATTGCCCGCTTGGCATGTATTTTCTATCTCCCGTTGTCATTTGCAAACCACATCTTTACTCTGGTCTGGACGTCTGTATATAACTCCCATCAGGGTCTTTTCTTTATTTTCGCAGTTTGTTAATTCCACCCACAATGATTCAACACCTTTCAACACTATGTCACCTATTTTTTTATGATTTGATTTCATTTTGTTTTTACCAACAGAGCCACACCAACCCCTCGGCCTATCTGTCTGTCCTCCAAGTACAAAGTGAATCCTGGGACATTAAACTCCCAGTTAAAATCTTCTCTCAGCCATTGTTCAGTGATGCCCACAACTCCTTACACTCCGATCTGTAGCTGTGCTACAAGTTCATCTCCCTTATTCCATATACTGTGCGCTTTCAAGTATAACACCTTTAGTCCTACATTCACCCTTTTCGATTTTGTCCACCTTTTGCATTGCAACATCCTGTTGATTGCAATTTTGCCCCATGATCAGCCTCTCTTTGTTAAGAAGTCTCTCTACCCACTGGCTCTGTACACCGACCAGCTAATCATCTGCACGTTCACTTCGGTTCCAATCCTCCGCCAGATTAGCTTAGACCCTCCGAACAGACATTGTCTAGTATACATTGTCCAATAGTAATATTCACAACTGGTCTCATCCCAATGACACCATGCATTAGTATTAAACAGTTAGACTTACACAGCAATAGACATGTAAATCTGCAGAAAGCCGCAATACTAAACAACTCCAGAATAAGTGTCCTCGGCTACGCACATACAGCAAGTTGGACCAGCTTGAGCTGAAAAAAAAACTAAATAAAAATCAGAATGAAAGAGTTCATTATGCTTGAGATAGACGGGGCTGGTAATGCTGATTAACTCCCAGTACATAAAAATTTTCTCAATGGTGTTTCTCCCAAGCAACCTCTGAGTTGCGTACACCGTCTGAACAAGCCCAGCTCCTGGCCTTCACGTGAGGTTTAACTACTAAGCCCGGTGGAACCATTTCTATTGACAGGATGAGGAGCAAAGGTGGCTCACCATGGTTTCGGACGGATGGGGCTTGTCAGCCGGGGTTGGCACTCATCACGGAGATGGAAAATTCTGTTCTCAAACCTACGACAAAACCCAGTCCTGGGGAAAGCTTCAGTGGCAAAGTACGAGGAAAAATCCGGAGCAACAGCTACGGGGCAACAAAGTGCTCTGCGTGTCCTGTTGCAATGGTTTTGCATATTGGCTTGTGTATCAGGGAGACAACTCGGTCGCATCATCCATGGTCAACACTGGCCAACGGAGGGAGTCAATAATAATGCAAAACCGTAAGTAAGTAAGTAAATTAATGAGTGAATGAATGAATAAATAGATAGATAGATAGATAGATAGATAGATAGATAGATAGATAGATAGATAGATAGATAGATAGATAGATAGATAGATAGATAGATAGATAGATAGATAGATATAGGTAAATAGAAAATTAGACAGACAGAAAAATTGATAACTTGATAGATGAATACATCACATCAATATTACGAGAACATGACTTTCAGAGCCATTGAAAGTGTGCCCATGGTTGTGGAATCTGTTCAGTTTTGCGGTGAGTGAAGTAATCCGCGTTGTTTCAGGTGGCTGATGGTCGGAGTGAAGAACTGTTCCTAAACCTGGTCTTGTGTCTCTTTCCGATGGAAGCCGGGGTAGAAGAGAATCACCTGGAAGGTGGGCGCTCCTGATTATGCCTTCCGCTTCCTTGTGACGTCACACGCTGTAGATGTGTCGCTAGTTTCCTGTGTTTTCACCTGTCGGGTGTGCGGGGCTTTTCCTGTGATGGGATGGGTGGCATCCACTACCTTGTGCAGGTGTTGCCGTTCTGCGGCACTGGTGTTCCCACACCGGGCCGCCATGCAACCGGATCAATACTGCACTCAGTGCGGAGATTTATAGCGCAGTCCAAGCCCAGCTTAGCAAACCAGAATCAGAATCAGGTTTATTATCACTGGCATGTGACGTAAAATCTGTTAACTTAACAGCAGCAGTTCAATGCAATACATAATCTAGCAGAGATAATAATAAATAAATTTAAACATAATAAATAAACAAGTGAAAGGATCATCAAAAATTTGTTAAAAAATAAACAGAAATGCTGTATATTAAAAGGTGAGGTAGTGTCCAAAGCTTTCAAAGTCCATTTAGGAATCGGATGGCAGAGGGGAAGAAGCTGTTCCTGAATCGCTGAGTGTGTGCCTTCAGGCTTCTGTATCTCCTCCTTGAAGGTAACAGTGAGAAAAGGGCATGCCCTGGGTGCTGGAGGTCTTTAATAATGGACGCTGCCTTTCTGAGACACCGCTCCCTAAAGATGTCCTGGATACTTTGTAGGCTAGTACACAAGATGGAGCTGACTAGATTTACAACCTTCTGCAGCTTCTTACGGTCCTGTGCAGAAGCCCCTCCACACCAGACAGTGATGCAGCCTGTCATGCCAAATCGCTGCAAACTCCTAATAAAGTACAGCCGCTGTCTTGCCTTTTTAATGACTACATCAATATGCTGGGACCAGGTTTGATCCTCAAATATCTTGGCACCCAGGAACTTAAAGCTGCTCACTCTTTATACATCTGATCTCTCTATGATGATTGGTGCGCTTTCCCTCGTCTTACGGTTCATTATTGTAAAACTCAAAATCAAATTTCAACATACTTTCATTCTCACAATCTGCCGGCGTGTTGGTTCCACCGCATTTGCGTCTGCCGAGGTCTGTCACGGGTCAGGTGTCTGAGAACTGGATGGTTGCAAATGAATTCTGTTACTTAAGAAAGTTTCTGGGACTAAGTCCTTGAACGCGGCGTCAGAAGTGGGTACATTATTAGCAAATATTCAACGAGTTCAAAGATGTAAATATTTGGTTAGACCGGGTCTGAATAGGTCTCTGCGTGGGAAGTCATTCCTCACCAATCTTACAAGGTTTTTCGCGGAGCTGACCAGGAAAGCTGATGAAGGAATGGCGGTGGTGTATGTCCGCCTAGATTTTAGAAAAAGCCTTTGTCAATTCCGGCCTGAGAGGTTGGTCCGGAGTGTTCCGTCTTTTGGCACTGTGGAAGCGGTAGTAAATTTGATGCAACATTGGCTTACAACAGGGGTTCCCTTTCTTGTATCCAATGACCCCTCGGTTAATCGTAGGGCTCCGTGCAATAAAAATATTGGAAACCCTGTCCTAGAGACAGAATCCAGAGTGTGGTAGTAGGTAGTGGCCTCTCTAACTGGAGGCCTGTAGTTACTGGTGTACCGCAGGTGCTGCTCTGGGTCCATTGTTGTGTGTTATATAGATCAACAATCTGACCGACAGTCTGATAAATTCACACTGCAGATTTGAGAATGATCGCAAAATTGGATGAGTGGTAGACAGCGAGAGTGGCTGAGAGTCTTGAATACAGGTCAGTGTGTGGTGTATCACTTTGGAAGGATAAACCGTGGTAGGACTTACAGTGTAAAAGGTGGGGGAGGGGGGGCATTGAGTACTGCAGTATTGCGGGGGACCTGGGAAGACTGACCCATAATCCCTTGAAGGTGGCGTCGCAGGCAGATAGGGTTGTAAAGAGAACTATAGGCACATCAGCCTTCAGACATCGAAGCGACGAGTACAGGGGCTGTGATGCTATGATGAAGTTGTATAAGACGTTGGTAATGCCTAATATCGAGTATTGTATGTGTTCTGGTCACCAACCTGCATGAACGATATCAATAATCTTGACGGAGAACATAGAAAAATTAGAAGGATGATGCCGGGACATGAGGAGGGGAGTTGGAGGGAAGGTTTGAGTAGGTTAGGAAGAGGTTCGCATTCACCCAAGCGTTGGAGTGAGAGGGAAGGTTTTTAAGAGATGTTCCAATTTATGAAGGGTGTAGATAGCGTAGATACAAGCAGACATTTTCCACTGAGGTTTGACTAGAGTAGTGAGCTACGGGTAAAAGGTGAAATATATTCGGGCAATGTGCGGCGGGACATCATCTTGAGGCAGCGAGAGTGTGGAACGGGCTTCCAACGGAAATGGCGGATGCAGGACCGATTTCAACATTGAAGAGGAGATTGGATCCGACATGAATGGGAGGGATATGGACGGCATGGTCCAGGTGCAGTGTCCACGGGACTAGGGAGAGGATCAGTTCGGCGCTGGCGGATGAGCAGAAGAGTCTGTTTCAGTGCCGTACTGCTCGATGACTCTGTGACCAAATGCCACTGCGGGATGTTCCCCAGCGGGGTAAGGGTACTCCCGTCAGGCTGGGTGTGGCGAGGCATCGATATGGGACGACTGACCATTTCTCTCATAGTCTGCTGTAGGTAGAAATAATTACCGCACTTTTGTGCAATTCTAGTCAGTCTTAAGCAATGATTTGGCAAAACAACATATTATATTCCAAAAAGCAACTTGGATTTAACCTCTGAATTTGGCGACTCTTGATCTGGCCTTGAGAAAGCTCAGAAACTCCGGTGACTGAATCTCTGAGCGACCGGCACGATGGTGAAAGAACTCCATGCAATAAAAACAATGGGAACCCCTGTTTTCGACGCAGAATCCAGAGAGTGGTGGGAGACGGTGGCCTCTCTAACTGGTCCTGTAGTTACTGGTGTACCGCAGGTGTTGCACTGGGTCCATTGTTGTGTGTCATATGTATCAGTGATCTGACTCATGAGATGATAAACTGAATCTGCAGATTTGAAAATGATACAAATATTGGATAAGCAGTAAACAGCAAGAGCAGTTAATGGTCTTGAATACAGGTAAATGTGTGGTGTATCAGTTTGGGGGGGGGGAGGGTGGAGAGACAAACCGTGGTAGGTCTTACGCAGCAAAAAGTAGGGCATTGAGTAGTGTGGTATAACAGAGAGACCTGGGAAGACCGATTCATAATTCCCTGAAAGTGGCTTCACAGGCAGATCGGGTCGTAAAGAGAACTACTGACACATTTGATTTCAAACATCAAAGTAATGTGTACAGGAGCTGTGATGCTGTGTTGAAGTTGTATAAGGCGGTGGCAATGTCCTATATCGAGTATTGAATGTGTGTTCTAGACACGTACTTGCATGGACGACATCAATGTACATAGAGAAGTTAGAAGGATGATGCCGGGACTGGAGGGCCGGAGTTAGAGCTAAAGATTAAGTAGGTTAGGAATAGGTTCGGGTTCCCTCAAGCGTTGGAGGAAGAGGGAACGTTTTGCAAGAGAAGTTCCAGTTTATGAAGTGTATGGATAGCGTAAACATAAGCAGGCGTATTTCACTGAGGTTTGACGAGAGTAGTGAGCTACGGGTGAAAGGTGAAATATATCCGGGCAATATGCGGCGAGACATCTTCTTGAGGCAGCGAGAGTGTGGAACGGGCTTCCAACGGAAATGGCGGATGCAGGACCGATTTCAACATTGAAGAGGAAATTGGATCCGACATGAATGGACGGCATGGTCCAGGTGCAATGTCCACGGGACTAGGGAGAGGATCAGTTCCGCACTGGCGGATGAGCAGAGCAGCCTGTTTCAGTTCCGGACTTCTCCATGATTCTCTGCTTTGTGACTCGGTTACCGAATACAACTGCGGGATGTTCCCCAGCGGGGTAAGGGTACTTCCATCAGTCTGGGTGTGGCGTGGCATCAGTATGGGACACTAACCATCTCTCTCATAGTCTGCTGTAGCCAGAAATAATTACCGCATTTTTGTGCAACTCTAGCCAATGAATTAAGCAATGAATGGGCAAAACAACATTTTATTCCACAAAGCTACTTGGAATTAACTTTTGAATTCGGCGGCTCCTGACTTGGCCTTGAACAAGCTGAGAAACTCCTGTAAAAGAATCTATGAGGAACCTGCACGATGCTGGAGGAACTTGTCATGTGGATAGTGTCAGTGGAGGAATATGGACAGATGACCTTCTGGGTGGAGGCACCTTATCTTCGCTTTCATAGAATCCATAGTATACCTGTCCTCGAGGAGGAGAGCGCTGCACACAATTAACCATTTCATTCTCATGCACATACAAAGGGGTTCGACAGTTAGTGCCAGAAGGCTCCCTGATATACCAGTAATCCCCTTTCCCCGGCACTCAGATATAGAAACAGCTGTAATTCCAAACCACTGTACGGCCAAAATCTCAGTTATTGATGCTGGTTTCAGAATGTTGCTTTCTTTCGAAAGCGTCTCCCCGGATGTTCCTAACGTCCGGTGGCTGAATTGACGCAGAATTTTATTCTCATGCACATAGAAAGGGGTTCGACAATTACTGCCAGAATCCTCCCTGATTTACCATCAATCCGCTTTCCCCGGCACTCAGATATTTGCGGCGCTCTAATCTGAAGCCACTGCACGCCCGAAAGCTCAGTTACTGATGCTGTTCATAATGCTGCGTTCTTTCCAATGCGTCTCTCCTTGGACCGTCAATCTATTCCTGATGTGCTGAAGCGGAAGTGACGTAATTGGCCTGTTGTAAATTATGTTTCATGAAATGTCAAAGAACCCCTGTCCCCTGCTTCTCCATATTTCTCTGTCTAAACACGAGAACAGCGTGTTTCAGGAACAGCTCTCTTTCTATATCCTGATACTTCGTTGTGCACGCGTATTGATGTTCCACTGCGCAGTTCATCTCTGTTTAGCACCTTAATATGTACTTTTTCCCTGAATTAATTTCTTTCTGAAATCTAACTTCGAAAATCATCTGGTGCCTCTGTAATATCGTTACTGGTACTTTTTTGCATAAAAACCGATGTTGACAGAATGTTTTCTGTTTTTCTCTGTCTGGTACAGCAGCGGACAATGTCTGTAATGCTGGGATCATTGATTTGCATTTCGCGCCGCATACTCGCCAACATCTGTGTTTGCGACTGACTCCGCTAACAGTGCAAACAGTGAGGGTTTGCGCCAGAAATCATTCATGTTAATGTCCAGTAAAAAATAAATCCCCGCAAGCAAAGTGACAGTGAATCACATGACAGGTGCGTCATCACGGGGAAGTGACAAGACTGAGACTCCACTCGCAATGTGAGAGTGGAATCAGCGCTGATGAGGTGGACTCACCCATAGGATTACAGACTCCTGTCGTCACCAGCGATGCGCAGATAATGTCCTGTCATTACACGGAGTAGTTTGACAACATCGCATCTGGTGTTGCCATCCTAGCATCGGCCGTCTCTTGAGGCTTCATGACAGGTGTTGCGTTCAGTTCAATGAAATCAGGCGTGTTATTTCCCCACTGGCATTACGGTTCGTCAGAGCAGAGATATTTTTGCTAACTAGCGGTAATTAGCACCAGTCACTGTGCAAGTTGTTTTCATTATTGGTGACCGATTGCTCTATAAAAGTACGTCATTCTGAGCTTCAGCTACATTGAGGACGGAAACATCAAGACGCGGTGGACTCTCAACAACGTGTGATCCGTGACGAGTTTTACTCAGTAGGCGCGAAAGGAAATTTGCTCTCTGGGCGTTGTTATAACTGTTTGAGTTCATTTACTGGCTATTTACAACTTTTATGAAATTTAGAAATTGGGAACATTCCAAACGGAACAGCCTTGGATTAACAATGTTTCTAGAGAGTGCTATTTGTTACACAGTCATTGTAACTGTCGGCATCCCGGGTAAGTACTTTTTGATTGTTTATACGGAAGCACAGACCTCACGCCGCCCTCAGTTACTGCTGATGTGATTTTAATCGGTGTTCATTAAAAATCCTAAAAATGTTGTTCCGTTCCTCTCAACCTCCTGCCTTGTTGTTGTTTTAACCTGGTTGATGCATGCTTGTCACTGGAACTGCTTTACCAATTTCTACTAAAAAAAAAAAATTATCTTCCCTCTTTCTGAAAGTAAACTCATCTATTCCACTTCTATTCCTCCAGACACTGTTCAATTAATGGCCGTTCTATTTTCTACTCTTCGACAATTCCCATTTTTTTCCCGTCACCAAATTCTTATCTGCGTTCCTTGGTGTCAGCACCGTTCCCTCTAAGATGCGCGGGTGCGCAGCCTCGCCATAATTGAGACTCCCCCGCGAACATGGCATTTGTGGACAAGCAGCTGGAATTTCTTTTACACCATGTTAACATCATTTTGAAATTATGCTAAAAATCTTTCGAAATCTTTGGTAATATAATTATGAAATTCTCTGAAATTAACTGTATTAATGAATATAATCCATAAATGTGCTAAACACTAAACGTACCACATTTACATTGAAAATTGTAAGTTCAGCGTACTTGTATTCACATTGCTTCATGTTACAACACTGTCAAAAATGGTCACAATAAAAACAGAATGGAACTCAGTCGCTCTCTGTTAAGAAACTACCAACGCCGTCCCGTCAGAACATTTTACATTTGCATACTTCCTGTCAATTGTGACTGCCCGACAGTGTTTCCGTGTGTTGTGTGTTATGTTTTGTCATCGTTTGACTTGAATATTACAGATTTAAACAAAAACATTACAAGTGCCGAGCACTTTTAAGACCGGGTAACAACCGAGAGCAATGGTTTGTCCCCGGATCAGTAAAATAAAACAGAGGGAAGGTGGCAGCGGTGCAAGGTCTTGTTTTCAGAATCTGACCCTGCAATCGAATAGTAACTCAGACTTTCGGAAAGAAGCGTAGATGCGCACTTCAATTACACTACCCCTCTCCTTGGAGATACCGCGCTTGGAGTTCTGTGAACAGTCTTGGTCGCCCTGTTATAGGAAAGGCAGAAGTCCGCTGAAAAGAGTGCAGTCAGTATTCACAAAGATGCTGCAGGGACTCTCGGGTTTGAGTTACAGGGAGAGGTTCGGCCGAGTGGCATTTTAGTGAGGGCAGAAATGTAGCTGGATTACGAGCGACGTTTCCTCACATAGAAGTTGCTCTGTGTATTGAACAGCCTGAGAAAGGAAATGGGAGCAACAGAGTCGTTAATACTATTTAAAATACAGGTGGACAGTTTGACGAATGTGATCCAATCACGGACAACTGTATCAGGTGGCCATGTCGGTCGGCATGGAGATATTGGGCCGAAGGACCCGTTTCTATGCTCCATCATTCCTGGACTCTGCTCATAGCTGCTGCATCCGTGAACGTGAAGAGATTAATGTGAGCATGCGCAACTGTAAAACGCTTTATGCTACGGTCACGTGTTCAAACAAACAAAGTATCTTTTTACTTCCACTGATAATGTCCAGCGGAGATTAACGATGGATTTTATTTCAAGAGAACAATTGGAGGCTGCATTTCTGCAAAAAAAAAAAACGTTTGAATTACTTTATTCTTATTTTTGGTCCTTTTTATTTCACTGCAGTTAACCTTGTGGCAATCATCATTCTCAGCCGAGGAAAATGCGGTCTCTCCAAATGCGTCACGCGGTACCTGGTGGCGATGGCTGCGGCGGATCTAATGGTGGTGATTATCGAAGTCCTGTTCTACCAGATGGGTCGAGCATACGGATTTCATTACGGAATCCTGGACACTGCTCCGTTCTGCCTTGTCCACTACGTCCTGTGTCACGTGGCCGTTGACTGTTCCGTGTGGTTTACTGTCGCTTTCACTTTCGATCGGTTTGTGGCCATTTGCTCCGCTAAATTTAAAGCGAAATACTGCACCCCCAGAATTGCGGGATTGGTGATTGGCGCACTATCGCTCGGTTTCTGTTTAAAAAACATCCCATTTTATTTCCTGTATATGAATGGAGCAGCGTTGTTGATAAATGGTAACTGGTTCTGTACCAATAGGCCCGCACTTCCTTCCTTGGGACCGTTTGAGGGGTTTTATTGGGTGGACCGTCTGTTGAATCCGCTACTTCCTTTCTTCCTCATTTTGACCCTCAATGCTCTGACCGTCAGACAGATACTGGCGGCGAGCAGAGTCCGCAGGGGGCTGAAGGGACGGGGAAGTTGCGGGAAACAGCGAGATCCGGAGATGGAGAGTCGGAGACAATCCATCATTCTGCTCTTCAGCCTGTCGGCGAGTTTCCTTCTCTGTTGGGCGACAACCACTCTGGTCTTCATTCTCATGCGATGCCTCTACACAGACCTGGAAATGTCTATCCGGCTTTTTCAGGCACAGTTTTGGGGTTCTGTGATTCAGAATTTCAGCAGCTGCACGAATACATTTATCTACGGAGTGACCCAGACCAGATTCAGAGAGCTGTTGAAAGCTCTTCTTCTCTCCCCGGCTACTTTAGTTTTGAAATGTTTCAGAGGCCTGTACCGCTCACATGAAAGGGTCAAATAATTTATCAATTTCGCAAAATAATCAGACCTGCTCTACAAGCATATTAATGAATTGAACTCCCTGAAAACGTTACTTCTCACAGCCGTTTTGTCTGTCCGTTATTTCAGAAGAAAACCACATATATTTCTATTATAGATTAGATAGCTCGGGTTATTAGATAGCTCTTCTGTTAAATGTATTTTACCTTACACATTAAATCACCCTAATATCCGATATTGCAAATACACAGAAGTGCCCATTATCTAAACTTTTGGATTGACCTGGCCGAGTCTGCCAGTCCCTGCATCCATTCTCTTTCTCTCGTGTTTGGAGATTTTCCTTCTGTTAAACTTCCACTTTGCCGACTATATTTGCACGTTACTGGTGAGACTTACTGTCTCTCCTTTTTGTTCTGTCTGGCTGAAGGTATCTAGTTTCAGCAAAATTCGAAGCCCCAGTGTACGGATCAGATATGATTTTGCCTCGGCCCTACTTGTCTATAATTTGACACCACGTCGGTACACCTTTCGTATCGGCCTGACGGTATTTTCATAAAATAAATACAAGTTGACCGAGGTTTAGCACGTGTACAATTCTGACCCTTTACAGTAATGATGTCCAACATCAGAATATTAGAAGCAAGTTAAAGGACTTTACGTTTTATACACTCCACATATATCTTCACCATTCCCACACTGAGTTCGAGCCATTATTATGGCGGTCACTCCATGTAATCTCCATGTTGCTGGTGTCACGGCATGATAATGCAGCAGTTTGCGAAATGCTTCACAGCGCCAGTGACTTCCTGTTTCGTACATTCCGGTTGTTCACTCATTTTCGCAGAATGCTGTGCGGTGATGGAACTGAACTGTGAGCTGTTTGCTGCGTCCGGTGTGGCAAGGTGCCGGGTTGTAAGCAATCACTGGGAATTGATATCTCTGGGTCTGTACCCGCTGGAGTTCAGCAGAACGAGCGGGGATTTGGTTGAAACGTTTGGAGTGCTGTAATGCCCTGGCAGGGTCGATATGAAAAGGAATTTTCCAACAGTGGGGAGCCTACGACCGGTCTGCACGGCTTCAGATTGAGGGTCCTTCATTTGGAACACAGATGAGGATTTAATGTTTCAATGAGGGGATCGGACTGAAATATATAAGATTATTAAGGGATTGGACACACTGGAGGCAGGAAGCATGTTCCCGCTGATGGGTGAGTACAGAACTATAGGCCACAGTTTAAGAATAAGGGGTAGGCCATTTAGAACTGAGATGCGGATAAACTTTTTCACCCACAGAGTGGTGGATATGTGGAATGCTCTGCCCTAGAAAGCAGTGGAGGCCAAGTCTCTGGATGCATTCAAGAGAGAGTTAGTTAGAGCTCTGAAAGATAGCGGGGTCAAGGGATATGGTGAGAGGGCAGGAACGGGGTACTGATTGTGTATGATCAGCCATGATCACAGTGAATGCCGGTGCTGGCTAGAAGGGCCGAATGGCCTACTCCTGCACCTATTGTCTATTGTCTATTGTGTGATTCGGTGTGATGTGAATTTCATCATGCAGTTTTTAGAGCTCGATGCTGTGAGCTGTTTGCTGCGTCCGGTGTGGCAAGGTGCCGGGTTGTAAGCAATCACTGGGAATTGATATCTCTGGGTCTGTACTCGCTGGAGTTCAGCAGAACGAGCGGGGATTTGATTGAAACCTTTGGAATGCTGCAATGCCCTGACACAGTAGATATCGAGAGGAATTTTCCAACAGTGGGGAGCCTGCGAACGGTCAGCACGGCTTCAGATTGAGGGACCTTCATTTGGAACACAGATGAAGATTTAATGTTTCATTTCTCCAGGGGGCGGAATTCATTAGCACAGCCGGCTCTCCAGGTCATGTCATTAGGTACATTTAAGCCAGAGATTTGTAGCTTCTTGGTTAATCAGGGCGTCAAAAGCTTTCGGAAGATGGCAGGAGAATAGGTTTGAAAAGGATAACAAATCACTCAAAATGGAATAGCGGAGCAGAATGGATTGACGGAATGGCTTAATTCTTATTCGAGGGTTTGAGTGGTCTGTTCTGTTTCAACGACATACCACATGTTTGTTAAGTCCTCACACCTGTTCTTAGAGTTTAAACTGTAAATCCAAAATCAAAACAGGTGATTTATACCTGATGTTTCTGCGGGACTGAATGCACAATTCTCCATTTCTTAAACAAGATTCCGTTAACAAGCTAATTAATTATTCCTGTGTGATTCTGTGTGACGTGAACTTTATCATTCATTTTTCAAAGCTCGATGTTTCCCTGTCGATAATTAGATCGCCATAACAAGTTGATGCCGCGCATTCACAGGAACTGCGGCTCCACAGAAACAAAGTCAAACCACAAGATGTCGCTGTTTCTCCGGACTGGTGAAAGATTTACACTGAACTTCCTCAGATGTCAGTAGCAAGAGTATTTTGTTTTTCATAAACAGTAATGAGGAGCGGAAGAACTTTGGTGGCTCATAACCGATATATAGAGGAAGGCTAAAGGAATATCGGAAAATATGTCATATTAAATTAAATACTGAAGATTGTGACTCCCGATAATAAAACACGCCTCGTGCACGACACTCCTGCACTGACTACGCGTGCCTCCGAGTAGCTACTGGGGCCGACTTTCGGCATCTCTTAGTTTCCACAGACACCACAACTCCGCCTTTAGCCTCTTCCTGTCACCCAGCGTCTTCCGTACGAGCTGTACCTATTGACCCCCATCTCTCCACCACTGACCATTTCCCCTCACCACGCTGTCTCATTAAACACACCCTTTTTCCACCAGTTCCCAATGACCACACGTCTCCCCAACAGCCACTCCCCCTGAGCCCAAACCTCCCACACGAAAACCCACTGAGTCAATTCCATCACCACAGGCCCGTCGCATTGAAATCACGGACACCCCCACACGTTTTACACACACTGCAAGACCAGACACCGCCTCCCTGAGCCCTCCTTCTGAACCCGCCCTTTCGCGATCGACACATGGCAATGACTTTGATCCTTCCCATGAGCTTTTCCCAGTGGTCTCATCACATCCCAACAAGATGCACCCCTGTGGCCGCGCCGCCCTATTAATCTCTGACTCCGCAATCTCTCAAGAGTCCCTACATTGAGCAACTCTCGAGTCAACGTCTCCACTAACCGCGCACACACATTCCGATCGATTTCCCTTTAATCCTCACGCGGTCCAACTATCCTCACTGACTCCGACTCTACACCAGCCTCCACGGCCTCCAAGGCTTTCAGCAGCATCCACGGCCTCCACCTCAACACCAGACTCCACGGACTCCACCTCAACACCAGACTCCACGGACTCCACCTCCCCACCAGTCACCACGCTGTAAACCTCAACACCAGCGTCCACGACCTCTAACTCTCACCCGGCCTCCATAGCCCACACCTCTGCACCCTTCCTCTGACCAAGCAAATTAGCAACAGCTCTTTTGAACCCATTACCTCCGCACCAGAACACAGTCTCTGTTCCTACCTGCGATTACCCACTGACCCCACTCATTCCCGAAGTTCCCAATCGCCCCACACCGCTCCAACAACCACGACTGGTTACCCCCCTCCCGGTAGATTATCTCTGACAGCATACTTTCTCCACGCTCCAAAGAACAGCTGATCCGCCCAGCAGTTCCCAATGACCCCTCATCGCTCCACGCCCCCAATAACCAAAAACTCAACACATCCCACTGACCCCACATCGCTCCACGTCCCCAATAACCAAAAACTCAACACATCCCACTGACCGCACTGACCTAGTTCACGTTCAGATTAACACCACAACTCCCCCACCAGTCCCCAGTGACGCCGCACACTTCTACGTCCCGGATGGGTCCACACAAACCCGGTTGTTTCTACTTACGGCCCAAGTCGGAATGTCCCGACACACCTACCAGTTCCCAGTGACGTCATTCTTCCTCCGCCTTACCACTGACATTACAACACCTTCACCATTTCCCACTGCCCTCAGATATTTCCACGTCCCCAGTGATCACAGCCCTCTCCAGCAGTTCCCACTCAATGTCAACCGTCCATCCGGCCCCAATGGTCATAAACCCCACTACGTAGTTTTCCACTGATTCCTACCTCCCCATTTTCCGATGACCACATACCGCCCACATTCTCGCTGACTCCACTCCTCCCCATCAGCTCACACTGCGACTATTCCTCCCCAGCAGACCCCAAAGCTCCCAGGCATCTGACGTTGAGCACGAGCCTCTATCAAATACCACCCAGCCCGTATCTCACCCGTCAGACCCTGAAGCCGTCCTCATTTACCCCCTCCCCCACAAGCACCGCGACTGCATCTCCGCTCCCGCACTGGCTTGATCAATAAAACAAGATCAGTGCATCTAATCCTGAATCTGTGGACCCATAACTGTACATCAGCCACTCCCATGGCACCCATCTAACTCTTCACGCTCAGCAGATGCCCATTAATCAACCACCACAGAACCCCACCACCCACCAGAAACATCCACACGAACAACAACCCAGAGCACACCCGCACCCACACTCAGCCATCGAACTGACCGCACACTGCTCCCTCGGGATCCAGTATCTGTGAATCCTCGGGAGGATTCTTTTCGGCATTTTGAACCCGTGATGCTTCGCGCGTCATTCTGTAGTTTCCCGTGGGCAGTAAAAGTCAACGTTGATTGCATCAGCACAAGTCAGGTTTAGCAGAGCGATAAGGGCGGGAATCATCTGATACCGAATGGGGAAAGGAGAGAAATTGTGGGAGGGACCATTCTTTGGAAAACCACTATCCCTGACCACCTCAGAAATAACCGACAGAATGCTATGGAAAGAGTCACTCGCCCGATCTAATATAACGTTGAGACTTTATAAATCACTGTTAGGGCTGCACTTTGAGTGTTGTGAGCAGATTTGCGCTCCCCCGCTTAGAAATGAAGTTCTGAAACTAGGGAGGGCTCAGGCCTGGCTTACGAAAAAGATTCCAGATTTAACGACTTGCCATCTGAAGAGGGTTTGTTGGCTCCGGCCCGGTATTCACTGAAAAACAGAAAAATGAGGTGTGACGTCATTAGAACAAATCGAATGGTGAAATGTCTTAACAGAATGTGGATGTGGGGTGGATACTTTCTATGTGGAAGAGTTTAGGACCAGAGGACACTGCCTCAGAATAGAGGACCGACCTTTTAGAACCCCGAACACAATTAATTTCGTTAGCCAGAGAGTGATGAATCTCTGCAATTCTTTGCCACGGGCAACAGCGGAGTCCAAGTCTTTATGTATATTTAAGACGGAAACTGATAGATTCTTCATTCTGCAGGTCATGGAGAGAGAGAAAAAAAAGACATTGGGGCTGAAAGGAAAATTGGATCAGCCATGATGAAATGGCGGAGCAGACTCGATTGACCAACTGGACTAATTCTGCTCCTGTTCCTAATGGCCCTGTGGCCTTACCTTCTTTGCGCTGATTATTATATGAGCCGTCTCGTTAACTTTGCTTCTTGTATAATTTCGATATCTACACATAAATCGCCCGTCATCTGTGTTGGCAGTTACCTTTGAAAATTCCTAGTGAACCCATCTCCATCAAAAGAGCAGGCAGCGCCTTCCAATCACAACCACTTATTGTTTGTACAACACCGCGTGTGTAGCCCAGGTGGTATCCTGGTAAATCTGCTCTTCACCCCCTTTAACGTTCCCACCGTCTCCCTAAGCTCAACATTTCAAGTGTTACAGATCTGCAACATTTTCTCACCATGTTTGAGCTCGATTCCAGACAAATGAAGGCCAGCGCGCCTTCCTGACATTGATAGATAGATAGATAGATAGATAGATAGATAGATAGATAGATAGATAGATAGATAGATAGATAGATAGATAGATAGATAGATAGATAGATAGATAGATAGATACTTTATTCATCCCCATGGGGAAATTCAACTTTTTTTCCAATGTCCCATACACTTGTTGTAGCAAAACTAATTACATACAATACTTAACTCAGTAAAAAATATGATATGCATCTAAATCACTATCTCAAAAAGCATTAATAATAGCTTTTAAAAAGTTCTTAAGTCCTGGCGGTAGAATTGTAAAGCCTAATGGCATTGGAGAGTATTGACCTCTTCATCCTGTCTGAGGAGCATTGCATCGATAGTAACCTGTCGCTGAAACTGCTTCTCTGTCTCTGGATGGTGCTATGTAGAGGATGTTCAGAGTTATCCATAATTGACCGTAGCCTACTCAGCGCCCTTCGCTCAGCTACCGATGTTAAACTCTCCAGTACTTTGCCCACGACAGAGCCCGCCTTCCTTACCAGCTTATTAAGACGTGAGGCGTCCCTCTTCTTAATGCTTCCTCCCCAACACGCCACCACAAAGAAGAGGGCGCTCTCCACAACTGACCTATAGAACATCTTCAGCATCTCACTACAGACATTGAATGACGCCAACCTTCTTAGGAAGTACAGTCGACTCTGTGCCTTCCTGCACAAGGCATCTGTGTGGGCAGTCCAGTCTAGCTTCTCGTCTAACTGTACTCCCAGATACTTGTAGGTCTTAACCTGCTCCACACATTCTCCATTAATGATCACTGGCTCCATATGAGGCCTAGATCTCCTAAAGTCCACCACCATCCCCTTGGTCTTGGTGATATTGAGACGCAGGTAGTTTGAGTTGCACCATATCACAAAGTCCTGTATCAGTTTCCTATACTCCTCCTCCTGTCCATTCCTGACACACCCCACTGTGGCCGTGTCATCAGCGAACTTCTGCACATGGCAGGACTCCGAGTTATATTGGAAGTCTGATGTGTACAGGGTGAACAGGACCGGAGAGAGTACGGTTCCCTGCGGCGCTCCTGTGCTGCTGACCACCGTGTCAGACCTACAGTCTCCCAACCGCACATACTGAGGTCTATCTGTCAAGTCTGCTCCCGACTTGTTCATAGTTCACAGCACATTTACCATCAAAGTATGTATACAGTAGACAGCCTTGAGGTTCGTCTTGTTGCAGGCGGCCACAAAGCAAAGAACCCGCTTAAAGAAAACATAAACACACATAATTCAGGACTAAGGAAAACCCCGAGGCATTCCACAAGTATGTGAAGAGCAAGAGGATAAGACCAATCAAGTGTGACAATGGAAAGATGTTTATGGAGCCCGACGAAATAGCAGAGGTACTTAAAGAATACTTTGCTTCAGTATTCACTACGGGAAAGGATCTTGGCGATTGTAGGGATGTCTTGCAGTAGACACTGAAAAGCTTGAGAATGTAGATATTAAGAAAGAGGATGCACTGGAGCTTTTGGAAAGCATCATGTTGGGTAAGTCTCCGAGACCGGACTGAATGTACACCCAGACTACAGCTGGATGCGAGGGAAGAGCTGGCTGAGCCTCTGGCAATGATCTTTGCATCATCAATCAGGACGGGAGAGGTTCTGGAGGATTGGAGGGTGGCGGATCTTGTTCTCCAATTCAAGAAATGGAGTAGGGATAGCCCAGGAGACTATGGGCCAGTGAGTCTTAGTTCAGTGGTTGGTAAATAGATGGAGAAGATTCTGAGCGACAGGATTTATTAACATTTATAGAGGCACAATATGATTAAGAACACTCAGCATGGCTTTGTCAAAGGCAGGTCGTGCCTTACGAGCCTGATTGAATGAAGGTAGAGCCGTAGATGTCGTGTAAACCGATTTTAGCAAGGCATTTGATAAGGAACACCATTCAAGGTTTATCGAGAAAGTAAGGACGCATCGGATCCAAGAGCACATGGCTTTGTGGATCCAGAAATGACTGCCCACAGAAGGCAAAGTAT
Organism: Hemitrygon akajei; assembly: GCF_048418815.1. Lineage (NCBI taxonomy): Eukaryota > Metazoa > Chordata > Chondrichthyes > Myliobatiformes > Dasyatidae > Hemitrygon > Hemitrygon akajei. Next base: position 7,470,404 of record NW_027331933.1, on the reverse strand, counting down.
GTTTGTAGACGGGTCATATTCCGCATGGAGGCCGGTGACCAGTGGAGTGCCTCAGGGATCTGTTCTGGAACCCCTATTCTTTGTGTTTTTTTTATAAATGACCAGGATGAGGAGTGGAGGGATAAGTTAGTAAATTTGCTGATGACACAAAGGTTGAGTGCGTTATGGATAGTTTGGTGGGCTGACAGAATTTACAATGGGACACTGCTAGAATGCATTTTGTTTGGTCAGCAGAATATAGTATTAATGGTAAGACTCTTGGCAGTTTGGACGATTAGAGGGATCTTGGGGTTCGAGTCCATAGGACACTTAAAGCTGCTACACAGGTTGTCTCTGTGGTTAAGAAGGCAGAAGGTGCATTGGCCTTCATCAATCGTGAGACTGAGTTTAAGACCGAGAGGTCATGGTGCAGTTATACAAGGTGATGATAATGGTTTCTAAATGAATTTTACTAATGAGTGTCCTTATGTGGCGATCCTGCATTTATTTCTACCAGGGAGGTAATCCCAGATACACTGGTATTTTATGTTAAAGCAGGAGAAGAAGATATCTGTTTACGGAGTTGAATCTATAAATGACAGAAAATATCATGCCGGTAATTACACCAGAGTCAAACGGGTTGTTGGTTGTGCTCATAACCCACAGGACAGTGAATGGCAGCCTTATCAGCCCATTATATTCCTACAGCTAATTGAACGCCACAGTATTTCAGCATCTAACTGTTCCTCAGGTGGATTTAACAGCGGTTTTGATGGTTACCTTAACGTTTGAAAATCCAGAGCACGAGCGGGAAATTTTAATCATACACATCATAAGATGTATAAGAGGTATTTAAGCATACATGCACGCATATACATACACACACCCACATACACACATATGCACTCTCGAACAAACAAATAAACACACACACACACACATACACACACACACACACACACACACACACACACACACACACACACGCGCGCGCGCGCGCGCATATACACACAGATACTACAGGTATGGAGAAGATAGTTTAAGTGATAGAGGGAACCGTGGACTGTTCTGGACTTCAAGGTATCGAGAATAAGTATTATAAACGGGAGGCTGATCTAAATGACGTAAATATTGATGCCGCCCAGGGCTGATGGAGAATTGAACGGGGTGTCTGTGACCACAGCGGGTATGTTTTATATCTGGTGGTACATAGTGGGGCGGAGTGGGGTGGGCTTTTTTTGCCTGAGCGATGACGCCAGTTTCTCAGTAGTTCATCAGTCAGCCGCATGCTGCAATGTGGAGCATTGGATTATTCCAAATGTGAAACCTGAGCTTCCCTCACATTCCTACTCACAAACTCTCTCAGTACTGCACTGAACATGGCTGTCACTATATAATCAATAAAACATGGATGGCGTTGTATAAACCAGTCTGAAGTTTTCATAAGAAAATCTAAATCAATATTACATTATTTACGAGTGGGACATCACTCGAGTAAACTCACTCAGTTGTGCAAATTGAGGAACGGATAAAAGAATCGGCAAATTTAGAATGAAACCCACACTCTCACACTGTAACAGAGACTGCCAGATACAGAATGAAACCCACACTCTCACACTGTAACAGAGACTGACAGATACAGAATGAAATCCACACTCTCACACTGGAGGAGAAACTCGCCCTTTGTCCAGAATGAAATGCATAGACTCGCAGTCTATGGGAGAGAAAGTGAGCGGTGTGTGTGTGTGTGTGTGTGTGTGTGTGTGTGTGTGTGTGTGTGTGTGTGTGTGTGTGTGTGTGTGTGTGTGTGTGTGTGTGTGTGTGTGTGTGTGTGTGTGTGTGAGAGAGAGAGAGAGAGAGAGAGAGAGGGAGGGAGAGAGGGTATCTGTATGCGCGTTTGTGTATGTGAGTGGCAGAGTGTGTGTGTGAAAGTGTACGTGCGTGTGTATACATATGTGTGAGAAAGTTTGTATCTATCAGTGTGTGTGTGTGTTGATAATACTTTTTAAAATGGCTTTATTTGATGACGAGACTTTATTTGACGACCCTGCGAAGGGCACTGTAAAAGAAATGCCAAAGAAACGGGTATTTTTATGACAAACCATGAGATCATATCGACATGGAATCTATACATGAATTTGTTAAATCATGCTGGTATTTACACCAGAGAGAAATAGTGTTGATGGTTGTGCTTATAACCAGCATTTATACCCATTTTATCCAATTCAGTGTGGTACTGAGAGAGTTTGTGAGTAGGAAAGTGAGGGAAGCTTAGGTTTCACATTTGGAATAATCCAATGTTCCACATTGCAGCATATACCCATTTGATTCCCATTATACGTACTCCTACAGCTAATTGAACGAAACAGTATTTCGGCATCTAACTGTTCCTCAGGTGGATTCAGCAGCGGCTCTGTCCGCCACCTTACCGTTTCAAACTCCACAACAGGGCAAGTAATTTTATTCACATACATTATAAGATGTATAAGAGGTATTTCAGCATACACACACACACACACACGCATGTACATGCACACTCCCACGCGCGCACACACACACACACACACGCATGTACATGCACACTCCCACGCGCGCACACACACACACACACACACACACACACACACACACACGCACGCACGCACGCAAGCACGCACGCACGCACGCACGCACGCACGCACACACAATCTCCATATGTGGAAAATATAAGTTAACAGATGGGCAGAACCGTCGACAGCTCTAGTCTTAGAGAAGGTGTCGGAAATAAACATAATACGGGGGAGGCTGATCAAAATAACGTAAACATCGATGTCGCCTAGGGTTGATGGAGAACTGGACAGAGTGTCTCTGTACACAGTGGATATGTTTTATATCTGATGGCACATAGTGGGACGGGGTGGGGAGGGTTTGGTGTCTGATGGGGAACTGGATAGAGTGTCTCTGTACACAGCGGGTATGTTTTTTTATCTGATGGCACATAGTGGGACGGGGCGGGGTGGTTTTGGTGTCTGATGGAGAACTGAACAGGGTGTCTCTGTACACAGCGGAGATATGTTATATCTGGTGGCACATAGTGGGACGGGGTGGGGTGGGTTTGGTGTCTGATGGGGAACTGGACAGGGTGTCTCTGTACACAGCGGGTATGTTTTATATCTGATGGCACATAGTGGGACGGGGTGGGGTGGGTTTGGTGTCTGATGGGGAACTGGACAGGATGTCTCTGTACACAGGGGGTATGTTTTATATCTGGTGGCACATAGTGGGATGGGTTAGGGTGATTTTGTTGCCTGAACGGCCAAAGTTAAGCTACTGAATAAAAAAATACAATGTGAATGACTTTAACTGAAAGTCTGCAGAAGGAGACTGGAAGTGTCCCTGGATCCACAGCACACTGAGGGGAGACCACGTCTATTTGTAGATGAAACAATAGATGTGACAGTGAAAATTTCCCAAAATACTGGACACACCGATTCCCGATTGCTCGTGGAAAGAGAACCGAAGTGAAAGTTTCATGTAGGAAAATAGGATCAGTCGTGACCGCAACCAGCACAATTGTGGAATGTTGGAAACAGAAACGATCATTGCTCACTTACTGGTCTCAATACACATTTTGGTCAAATTGCATGTAATTGACATTACCTCAGTGAGATCACAGATGGATAGCAGAGGGATATGACTGAGGGAATGCCAATGGTATTATTGTGTTTGTGTTACATGCCCACAACTTTTGCACCTGAGACACTGCCGGTGATGTAATTTATTTGTTCATTAACAATGGTCAGAGGTGGGACCTTGTCACTGGAGATCGATCCCCTGTATAAATCAGAGCCTGTTGCAGTACGTCAGCCCAGAGTGTCTTGCCGAGCTGTGGAATTCAGAGCAATCGCGTTCATTGCGCCACTCAAATGGGATATCGAGTAATCTGGCGGATAGAAAACATTTACTACCCTGTTATTGCAGCCGTTGGAATTCCCGGTAAGCCGCTTTCACATCTTTAGACGGCAGAGGCTGATAGTTAACTCCGATGCTCTGAACTGTTTATCTCGCTACGTGTTTCCACAACCATCTGCCCAGTCCCCGCACTGCAGACATGGGCGGAAGGCGCTGACAATATTAATTCCATTGCTTTCGTGGCAGACAGCGCTCCATATTGGAGCCGAGATGCTGCCTTTGACTGAAATCTTCTCCACTGCCTCGATGACATGAACTAATTGTGAATTGGAATGTCTGTACTGGAGGACACCGGACTATACAGCATCCATGGAAACCAGCCGTCCTTCTGTGGTTCTGTCCAAAGGAATTGCCTGTGAATTGCGTGACTGGGTGACGGAAAAACTGGAAGGGCTCGTTTATTTCGGAAATATGATCAGAGGGAACCGCCGATGTGGATTTCATTTCATTCCTGTGCGGCTCAGACCACTGATGCTGATATTTAATGTCCATCTCTTACTGCGGCCGTGGAAGTTTTTAAACAGCTGTCCTCTCGTCGGTTTGAGAATTCTTCCAAATTTAACCCATTTACGAAACTCCCGGCAAATTCTCTGTCACGCCGATAATCCACGCTGTCAGCGGCTTCATATGTTCTGAGTCCGGTATCGAACCCCTGAGGCAAAACAAAATAAATCTTATGTGATTCTATCACACTGCTGCTCTACTTCCCTGAGTAGTCAGTAATTTCCTTGATTCATTCCCTCTCTCTTGCAGTTAATCTGGTGGCGATTGTTATCCTGTCCCGAGGAAAGTGCGGTCTCTCCAAATGTATCACTCGCTACCTGCTGGGAATGGCAGCGGCCGATCTCCTGGTTGTTATCTCTGACCCTCTGCTGAACTGGACTGTTGTCATATACTTTAGGTCTTCCTTCCTCTATTGGACTCCCGTTTGTAGGGTTGTTCGTTGCCTGCTCATAGGAAGCACCGGGGTCTCTGTCTGGCTGACAGTCGCGTTCACCTGTGACAGATCTGTGGCCATTTGTTGTGAAAAACTGAAAACTAAATACTGCACCGAAAGAACCGCGTCTATGGTTATCGGGACAGTGAGTGTTCTGGGCTGTTTAGAAAGTGTCCCTTTCTACTTTACATTTGAATCTTCGATGATAATTAATGGAGTTTCCTATGGTTGTGTGACAAAAGACAGCTTCTATATATTCCCCGCGTGGGCCGCTCTTGAGATGATACATCGTATTTTAATTCCATGTCTCCCCTTTATTCTGATTTTATTGTTCAATGCTCTGACAGTCAGACAGATTGTTTCCGCCAATAAAGTCCGGATGGGGTACCGGGGCCGCCGCACCGGAAAGAATGAGAAAGACCCGGAGATGGAGAACCGAAGGAAATCAGTCGTTTTACTGTTCAGTATAACCGGTAGTTTTATATTTCTGTGGTTATCACGGGTCGCATTTGATATCTACGTACGGATTGCAAACATCCCTCGCTACTCGGTCGCGGATCCGATTCATATCGCAGACCCCACGGCGACAATGCTGCAGATCCTCAGCTCCTGCACCAACACATGTATTTACGCCGTGACTCAGAGCAAGTTCAGAGAGGAGCTGAAGAACGCGGTGAAATACCCGTTGAAACTATTAACTAAATTCCTTAAATCATAGAGCAACCAGCTGGTTTCTGCAGTCAATCGCCATTTTCCTGCATAATCTATCCTCTTGCCGACATGTCGAACCACGCAACAACAGAGAGCTCTGAAATCCACATGCATTTAGTGGTGACATATTTCACTGGTTGTCTGCCCCGTACAGAAGAAATATGTTCTTCATCAGATATTTAATATATAGGGATTGCCTCAGCTGTAATTTGCACCGATGTACACTCTGCCAACTCGGTAACTGTCCGGTACGGTCCAGTCAGATCCGGCCCGCTTTATTTTCATTCTCTCCGTTACATCTCATTCTTCGTTCTGGTGAAGCTCACAGCGTTTTACTCCGGGATTGTCCAGTCAGGATGGATCCGCTCCCTTTTCTCCACCTTCTCTGTTGTTTGTCATTCTTAATTTTCGTGACGCTCACGGCGATTGCTCCAAATCTCTCTCAGGATGACCACGATTTCACCAGAAAATGCCCACTTAGTTCTTCTCCCACGCCGGTACACCAGTTTAGATTGGTGAGTTTCACCATGAGGGAAACTTGATCAGACTGGAAAATAGCGAGGTCATATGCGTTTTTCGAGGGACTTCATTCTAGTCTTGGCCAATTTAACCGAGTGGCTTACTGACTATAACATAATTCCGGCAAAATTAAATGGCAAGACCATCGCAATCCGGTGATGGTAATGCACAGCGGTTAACTTTGTGCTCTGTATGCTGCGCATGCCCTCTTGATGCTGACTGCTGTCCTTCAGTCCAATCACAAACAAGGTAAAATCTGCAGATGCTGGATATCAGAGGAATACACACAGAATCCTGCAGGAACTCAGCTGGCCAGGCAGTATCCATGTAAAAGAGCTAACAGTCGACGTTTCGGGCCTGGACCCTTCATCAGGGTGATCCATACAATAGGATTGGACTTTCCTCCCGTAGCTTCAGTGTCAGCGACAGATTTTAGACAACCAGGCATGCCTCTTACAACTGGTGGTAATTGTACTATATAATGTGCAATGGGTTGTCTGAGGCCCCCATGTCGATGTGTTAAATTGCCACCAGCAACCCACTGTATTTCGGCAGACATGCTCGGTAATGAGGCTTGTCGACGAGGATCCTCCATCATTCAGGATATTCAGGAATACAATCTCGACAATAATTGTCCATTCCAAAAAACGGCAAGCATTTCGGTTCGGCTTCAGGGACGTGGTGATTAATAAAAGCTGCAATTCGATCTTTGGGGAATTGGTCAGTTCGTTGAGAATGTCTGTGTCTCAAATACTGTAGAGTGGGCTGATAAAGCTGCAGTTTATTGAAGGATACCATGTGTCCCTTTTCAGTCTGGTTTGTCAGCAAAACAATGGTGTCTTTTTTTCACAATTAACCCGGACGGGAGAGGCAATAAGCAGATAATCGGCACCGTGTAGAATTCTACCTACCCCTGGCAACCGGAGGGCGCTTAAATCGCGTGTGACTGCTGCGGCATAAACCGAGGGGCTCTCAGTTTACCCATGATGCAACCTGGTCCGAGTTCACTGTCCACCACTGTAAGTGAAAGCAAACAAATACTGACTGTCCATGTGTAATGGGATGGAGAAAAAGGCAGAACAGGGTCTATAACAGAAAAACATTAGATGCGGCAGGAATACTGGAGAGGATGACGTTAGCATCGGGCACGACGGGAGGATGAGGTACAACTATCTTGTTAATTAGCCCTTAGCTCTTGTACAAATCGTCACTCATTATCACGACCTGGTTTCGGAACCGGTAAAACAGGAGAATTACAGGGTCCACAAGCTGGTACCGGAACTTTCTGATCCAAAAGCGTTTTTACACAGGCTTGATGCCTTCCAGTGCCTCCGGTGACAAATCATATTGCCGTCTAGAGGGTAGAACAGCATCAGTCTTCCTGCGGAGGGGCGGAATGTACAAGTCCCTCGTGATGTTTCTGTGTCGTCCCCAGGGAGGGAGGTGACTGTGAACGCAACAAGACTGCGACATGCTCAGGTCAGGCAGGGGGAGCAAACAGACCAAACTTTGTTTCAACAGTGAAGAAGGAAATATTGGACATCCAGCCTGAGCGGAATGATGTTGTAGAGTAGCGTTAGTATTAGGCCGAGTTATACACCGTGTGCGGTTTAACTCCTGTAAAGTCTGAAGCACGGGTCCGAGTAGTTCAGGAGTTGCAGGGAGTTTGATGGCTCTAGTGATATCAGAGGTTGAATTTGGCAACTTAAATCGCTCATTCTGCTCTTCACTCAAAAACACTTCTGCCACTACGCCCTCTGTGGCCATAATAGATGCGTCCGGTTAAAGAAAGAGTTTCTGCTCTGTTAGTCACAGAAAGGAGCTTCTGGTGATCGCTCGGCTGAGATGTTTCAGTGTATCGGGCGGTGTAATGGAAATGCATCAGAGGTCGGCCTGTCAGGATAAGCTGTCGTAGATAATAAGCGTCGTTAGGCAGTTTAAGTGTGTCTGTACCATCTGTACCGCTAGAGCAGAACCGTCCTACAAGTCTATTCCAGCAGAAGATATCCATGTGTCACAGAAACAGGAAATAGTCAGTTATATTTTCTCCTGTTTTTTGCCTGCACCTGGTAACCTCTGCAAAATCAATACGTAGGCGGCATGGATCGCAATGGCAGCCTTACACGGTCCCCTTTAACCATTTTCTATTGGTGAAGTTATTACTGGCATTGTCGTTTCTACCACTGTTCCTCTGGGGACTTCAAAAAAGCCTGGCACTGCAGGCCAGGTGGGTTCCGCACGCCACTTTCAATAGCACCTGAATATTTCTAGGCAAGGAGTTATAAATTTCACAAGTTTGTCCCACAGCCCGAACTTTGGATGGCGTTCACGGTCGGATTACCGGCCAGTCATAATTTTTTGGATATTGTGTAACAGGATCGACTTCTGAATTCGCCTCTTTTTATTCACCCCCGGTCCCTGTTCTAATATGCAAATCATAGTCATGTCCCATTTTTCAGTCCCCTCGACCGGTGCAGAAGCGACCCAAAAAATGGGCTCATCTTTCTGTCGATAGTTCTTTATCTTGCGGTTTGTCCCCCTCCTGCCCCTCTGCTTCGGTTGCCTGAGTGTTACAAGGCGGCGTCGGGTGTTTGATTCTGTCGTATAGCTTCTGCTAGCAGTAAAACTTTGTCCATTCTTCATTCCGACCTGGGCTCAGGCTGTCTAAGTGAGGATATAAGCACTGAGATGCCTCCCCTTTCTTTTGTTTGGACATGGTGGTGTCAGTCAGTCTATTTTTATTTGTTATGGAGGTTGATTTCGCTTTGCTACCTCCAGCACTTATTCAGGTCCAGTCAAGTTTATTGTGATTTAAATACACACATGCTCACCGACCAACGCAGCCCAGGGTGTATTTAATTGTCTATGACTCAAAAGACCCCGGTAGAGCCACCGTCCTTGTGTCCAACTACACAAGCCACTTTCCAAGCAGACCTGATCATCCGGGGAGATTGGCAGCAGCAGCGGATCTCCCCGGGATTTATTTACTCGTTCAACCTTCTGGTTCTTTTTTCTCGTTTGCTTCTTTACCTTTACAGAGAAAACTCTTCACCCATTTCACTCATCAACATTACTATCATTACTTACCATCTTCCTTCAATCTACTTAACTGGTTTCAATCTTTATCTTTACAGGGAACTCTCTCCCCCGCATTCCTGTTCAACTTTACTGTCACTACTTCCCATCCGCCTTCAATCTATTTACCTGGTCCTGCAAAGGAAAGACGATCAGTCGCAAGCACAAGCGCGAACAGTATTTCCGTCCTTTCGGCTCCTGAAGTCTTATTTATATCTACTTGTTTCATTTACTAAGCGGAGAACATCTTGGGTGGGACGAGGATCCGGATCCTGACGTCCTCACTTCCCACAATACTTCCCATAATGCTGCGCTCTGTCCTACTTGCCCATGCTGAGCCGCTCCTTTCTACCCAGTCATGGGACAGGATCCGGGAGGCTCAAAGCGGATCACGCAACGGGTGGCGATCTCGAAGTTCCCTTTGCGACCCTCACTTACCCCATCGATAGACGCCGTTTTGTCGGGATCCTGTTCGACTACGGCAATTAGCCAAAGATGGTTTGAAAATGAAGTTCGTACCAGATTTCAATTGGCGAATCTTTTACTTGAGCATGATATCATGGAGAGTCCACATGAGGTAGAAGTAAAAAGCTTGTCTTTATAACCAGAGGCAGAGATGTGTGTGAGACCAGAGCGGAACAATGGAGTTAGTTCATAATGCTGTTTTCATGATTTATGACTCATCCGTTCACACTCTGCTCATTTGTGCAGCGTGTTATCGTTCTCAGGAGTAGTAGTGACAAGCACGATATTCTTAAGTGAAAACGGAGAAGCCCGCAATGTCACAAATCTAAAGCAGCATACAACCATATAGACTTTATATTCGGAAATTTCACCCACGTGGTGAGACGTTGGAGGTCAGAGAGGAAAGAGCGAGTTTGATGGTCGTGAAGAATGTTTGGACCCAGGGAGATCGTGACTGCGGGTTGGAAGGAGTGGGGTCAAGGGAAGGAGTCAGAGAGACGGGAAGGGTTGAAGGATTCGGAATCACTTTACAATGGTGCCTCTGCAATCCCAGAATACTATGCTTGATGGACAGCCCTCCAGACCCTGACGGTACATTTATTTTTGGATTTCTACTCACAGTTCCCCACACTCCCTCCTCCCAGACTTACCACTGCCCTCATAGTCTTTATATCCCCCGTCTCTCTTCCCGGCCCCGGACTCTTTCTCTCCCCAGGGTCTCTCCGTACACCCCCGTCTCGCTCTCTTCCAGGCTCCTTCTTCACCATCCCGCAGCACTCTAAGTGCCCTATCTCTCTTCACTGTGTCTCTTTTGCAATCTGTGCCCTCCCCCGTCTTTATACCGTTACAGTCTCTCTCCTCCACCGACCGGTCTCTCCCCAGCCCTATCTTAGGCCTTCCCGCCCGCACTCCGATCTCTCTACCAATCTGAAATCTCTCTCATCACGCCGGCCACTCGCTCCACCCGACCCTCCCTACCGATCTCTGTGTATCGCTCCCCAGCATGCCTCTCCCCCAAACCTTCTCTCTTCTCCGTCTTCTCTTGCCTTCCCTCTTTCCCTCGTCTCGTCGCCCATCTCGTTCCCTCACCAATCTCCCTTCTTGTCTGTTTATTCCTTTGTCACTCTCTCCCCGTTTCCCTAGCCCAGTCTCCCTTTCCACTAACTGTATGTTACCACAGTCCCTCTCTTAGTACTTGGCTCATTTCCTACCTCTCTCATCCTCCAGTCTCTCCCCCAGTCTCTCACCCTGTGTCTCCCTCTCCTCCATGTCACAAACCCCCGGCGCTCCATACCCGGTCCTTGTCCCTGTCTCCCTTCCTCCTGCCTCCCTCTCTCCCAGTCTCTCTCACTCTCTCTCTCTCTCTCTTCCGGTACCCTTTCTACCCCGTCTTTCATCCCATTCTCTCCCTCCCTCCCACACTCGCTTTCTCCTACCCCAGTCACGCCCACCTTCCTCAGTCTCTTGCCCCAATGTCGCTTCTCCCAGCCTTTCCCTTATCACTTGCGCACAGCGGTCTCCCTTTTATACCTCCTCCCCCTCAGTTTCCCTCTCCATATCACAGTCTCTTTCAAACAAGTTTTCCGAGTCTGCTTGTGGCATCTATGGCCGAGAGCGCAGGTGAGTTTGTTTTTCAACAATGTCTTTCCTTTGCCTGTCTGCCATAAATCTGCGACTGGTTAATCACCCAGACAACAGTTGTTGTTTGTGCATTCTCTCCCATCTCAGCCATTGAGTCTCGCACCTTCTGCAGTGTTCTCATAGGGATGTTTTGGTCTGTCTTCACTAGTCCACTTCTTACACAATCACTCCGTTTTTGAGGAATGCCTGCTCAAGGAAGATTTACGATTGTACCATATCCTTTCCATTTTTTGATGATTGGCTTAACTGCACTTTAAGGGATATTCAGTGACTTGGAAATTTGCTTATATCCATCCCCTGACATTTGCCTGGAGTGTACTTCTGGCTTCACGATGTAGTTTTTTTGCCAGGATCTTGACTCACCAACAGTTGGCCTTCCAGACACAATCGATTGAAACACTTTGACTGCACGCAGGTGATCTACAGTTAACTAATTATTGGTCTTCTGAAACCAATTGGCTGCACCAGTGATGATTTAATATGCCATTCTAACGGGGGTGAATACTGTGCAAACAATTATTTTGTGTTTTATATTTATAATTAATTTAGATCACGTTGTAAGATTTCTTTTCACTTTGACGTGAAGAGACTTTTTCTGTCCATCAGTGTTAAGAAAATCCGAATTAAATTCATTGTGATCCAACGCTGTACAACAATAAAGCATGAAAACTTCCAAGGGGGCGAATAGTTTTCATAGACACTGTATGAGTATTTGAAAGAAAGTTCAAACGCTTAAAAGTGAGTATTCAGTGACACAATGGGAAAAGAAAACAAAGATGTCGATCTGGGTAGACACGTCACTGCTGCGAAGCAAAAATCAATTCGTTCTGGACTCTAAAATATATCTCTAACATATGGTGGCCAGCCGTTCCCATCTCTGCATGGAAGGCCACCATATGTTAGGGGGAGTATATATATCTTGGACCATGAAGAACCAGAAAACGTTACTTAAACGACTTCAGTCTTTTCAGCTGTGTTCTCACACCTTGTTATTATCTTGCTCAATGGTTTTACCATCACGGACGATGTACTGGGCAGTAGAGCCCGCGGCAGACTCCGGGCTTCCAGCAGTAGTCGGAGTTCCAGCGACCCCGAGGTGCAGAGCTGCAGAAAATCTTCGATTTCACTGCTAGTCGTCTAGTGAAACTTCATCCTGTTATGGGCATTGCATGGGTGATGGCTATCTGGAAGGCGAGGGTTCATGCAGTGGACGTCTCACATTGTTTGAAGATAACGTCAGTTTTCAATGAACATGCTGCAGCTTCCGAGCTCTTTACCTCGTCTGTCAGACTGAGCTCAGGCAGCAGCCGGAGGAGGGGCTGACCTCTCCTCTGTCACTCATTGTGAAATGGATTCCACACTGGTGACCTACGTGTCCAGCGTCCTTCGCTTCCCCTTTCAATAAGGAGATCTGAATGATTATCGGTGTCGGTCCAAGTTCTCCCTGGATGGACGGACAGAGCTCTCTCGTTTCCTCACTTCATGCCCCTCACTCTTCCCTGTAGACCCCGACCAACCTCATCTATTGTCATCTGCAACGTTGTTCATTTCGTTAAGGAGGCTGAAGCACTCGGTAACATCTCTAATGCATCACATAGAGTGGACCAGAACCGCATTCATGCTGTGACGTAATCCCAAATGTTAGCACTGGAAACGTACGAGGGTCGCGCCGCGCAAACAAAAGAAGCATAGAACACATGGAATATCAAGTAATGTTTCTGTTCAAACACATTGAAAGTTTCAATGTTATAACACATCACAACCTAATCAACTCACTCAGAACACACAACTCATCAATGGGATAGTCACAAATCGGAGCCATGAAACTGACAAATAAATCCAACTCTGTAGACCTACAAATCTACTAATGTATCGTCAGACCAATGACCATCTCAGAGTCACATCGTGAGAGCAATGACAGCTTGATGTTTCTGAGAGTAACTCGTTCCACATGTTTGTAGCCGCAAGGATGGAAAGCTCCTGGCCTTTAAAGCGCTTTATCTGAGTCCAGGTTTTCAGAGTCATTAACAACCTGAACAGTATGGGTCACCCGGTTTTTAATTCAACTGCATTAATGAAATGCAGTGAGGCATCAATGGCTCGAAAGCATTGCAACAACATATTTGAATTTCACCCTCCATCATGATATCTCACAACAAAAATAAACGCAACACAGACAAACTGCCAGAGGAACTCCGGTGGTCCGGCAGCATCTTCGGGAATGAATAAACAGCCGAAGTGTCGGGCCGAGGCCCTCCTTCAGGACCGGAAACGAAGTGGTGAGACGCCAGAATGAAAAGGTAACAGAGGAGAAGGATAGCTGCACGGTGATAGGTCAAGCCTGGTGGATAGGAAAAAGTAAAGGATCGAGAGGAATGAATCTGATTAAACTGCAGAATGGACACTGGAAGAATCTGGTGAGGACCGACGAGGAGGAGATAGGCAGCTGAGGAGATGTCAAAGGTCAGACTGGGGGATAGGACAAAAGGAGAAGGGTGATCATCCTTTCTACCGGAAGGAGATTCGATATTCATGCCGTCGGGGAGGAGGCTACCCAGACAACATATAGGCTGTTGCTCCTCCACCCTGCGGAGGGTCTCATCGTGGAACAAGAGGGAGCTGCGGAACGACATGTCCAAACAGGAATAGGAAGCGGAATTAAAATGTTAGGCCTGCAGGAAGATCTGTTTTGGCGGATGGAGCTGAGCTGCTCGACGAAATGATCCCCCGATTAACGCTGGATCTCAGCAATGTAGAGAAAGCCGCTTCGGGAACATTGGACACATAGACTATCCCAGCGGATTCGTAGGAGGTGAATGGGCAGGTGTAGCGCTGCGGCCGCTTGCAGGGATATGTGCTGGGAGGGAGATCAATGGAGAGGGACGGAAGGGGAACGGAATAACGGAGGAAGCGATCTCTGTGGAAAGCGCAGTGTGGTTTGGGGAGGGGGAGTGGGAGAGGTAAAAATAAGTTTGTTTGTACGATCTCTTTGGAGATGGTGGAAGTGCCAACATGTGATTTTTGTGTGCGGAACGTCATGTGGGTTAGAGCAAGAGGAACTCCATCGCCGATAAACTGATGGAAGACTTGGTGAGCGCGGACGGATTGATCCCACTTTTAAAGCGATGCTACCGACAAAGATATCACTACCTCCCGTCCCCACCTCTCCGCTTTCTGCTGTTTCTTTCAGCCCTCCGCACCTATCTGCTTTGCGGTGCATATCCCTGCAAGCACCCAAAGCGCTACACCCGCACTTTCATCTCCTCTTCACCATCAGTCCGGGCCCAAACAGTCTGCCAGGTAAGGCGACACTTCACCTGCGAATCTGCTGTGGTCGTCCATCGTGTCTCGTGCTCCAGATGCGGCCTTCTCTTCATTGGTGAGACCCGGGATAAACTGGGGTTGATTTCCTCGAGAACCACCGCTCCATCCGTGAAAAGCGGAGCTTCCCGGCGTCCAAACATTTTAATTCCGATTCCCGTTCCCGATCCGACATGTTCGGCCCATCGCTTCCTCTTGCGCCGCAGTAAGGCTGACCTCAAGAGGGAGGAGCGACAACTTATTGTCAGACAACTCCTCTGGAGGCGGCCTCCAACCTGGAGTCATGAATGCCGATAAAAAGATCCCTCCCCCTCCCCTCTTCTTCTATTCACCACGCTGGTTCATGCCGATTCTCACCCCCCTATCACCTCACTCGGCGTCCCTAAATATTTCCGGTTTTCCTGTACTCCACTGTCCTCTCTTATCAGATTCCTTCCGCTCCAGCCCTTCGTCGTTCACCTGGTTTCATCTCTCACCTTTCCCCGCGAACGTCATTTTATTCTGGCGTCTTCCCCCTTACTCTCCAGACCTGAAGAAAGATTTCTATCCGATACATCAACCGTTTATTCATTTTCATAAATGTGGTAAACTATGTGTATACCTGTCTGGACACGCCCCTCTGCTGACTGCTCCTGTGGCTCCTCCCACAGACCCCTGTATAAAGGCGATTGGAGGCACTGATCCTCCCTCTGTCTCCAAGATGTTGTGGTCACGTTTGCAGCTAATAAAAGCCTATCTTTTCCCTCCCGTCTCCGAGAGTTATTGATGGTGCGTCAATTAATGCTGCCCGCCCAGCTGCATTCATCCCGCAATTCCCTGTGTGTGTGTGTACGTGCGTGCACGCGCGCGTGTGTCTTTGTGCGTGTGTGTGTCTGTCTTTGTGCGTGTGTGTGTGTCTGTTTGTGTGTGTGTGTTGCCTTGGATTTTCAGCATCTGCTGAATTAGTTGTGTAATAAAATTTGAAATGGATGGAGTCGCGCACATGAGTGAATTATTCAGAAATAATTCACGCGGTTTGTGTTTTCGGAGAAAATGTAAAAAGAAGACAATCATCTCTACTCACAATCTCTGCAGGAATAAAATTCAGCACAAAAATAAACAAAGGTGTATCGCGTGTTCTGCTCCTAATAGTGATGGATTTTATACTAACGACAAAATACCCTGTAATAACGCAATACCTCACAATGGAGGGGCACCTCAAAATAAAACAGAAGCTGTCTCACTTTACCAGCCCAGGCTATTTCAGCTTCCGCAGTGGTAAGTAGTGTGCGAGGAAGCGGAGGCTAGGTGAGCAGGCAGGAGTCCGTACCAGGAAAAAAGTAAGCCCGAGCCAGCCGGCTATCCCGTCCATTCTGCTGTCAAATGGACATTAAATTGACTACATCTGTGGCAACGAAATACTCCGCGGGAGTACAGAAACGGACGGAATCCGGGGCGCCACCATTCAGCTGATTTTTCCATTACAGATTTGTCCCCAAGCCATCCGACTACCAACCTACTGACCTCTGCTGTGCCTATTGTCTTGTTTATATTTATTGCAATGTCTGTACTGTTCTGTGTACTTTATGCTGTCCTGGGTAGGCCTGTAGTCTAGTGTAGTTTTTGTATTGTTCATGTAGCACCATGGTCCTGAAAAACGTTGTACCGTTTTTACTATGTACTGTACCTGCAGTTATGGTCGAAACGACAATTAAAGAAAAACAACTTGAACTTGAACTTGCAATCTACCAATTTATAATCTCTGTCCCACAGAGCAGAGTCATCGGATCCGAATGCAAACAGCTGGAAACAAGATCAAAGGCGAATCAGCAATACATCCCTGCAAAGAAACAGCGCCCAGACAGAGCAATGCGAAACATGATTTCAGCACCTTAGGCTCCAGCACCGCGGGCCGAGAAAGCATCTGTGGTTATGGAGCATTTGAGTCTGGCTTTAACCACAACAATAATAAAGCATCACGGATGCGGAAACAAAAATATGTTGTGTTGAAGTGTTTCTCATTCATCCCCGTGCCGCTGAAAACTTGGATCAGATTCCCACATGGCGCATGGTTCTCTCCCTGCCACTGGCGAGAGTAGCGCTGCGCTCAATTTGGATGGCCCATTTAGAAAATAAATCATTTCGAAAGTGATACCTGGAATATGCGGGATTGTGTTCCACAGCTAGAAATTTCAGCCAATTTTCCAAGTATAGTGCAGGGAAATATTTTATAAATTATGGGCAAATCTACCTGAGTTTCGCATGTACAAGTTAACATAATTTGCATTCGAGGTGAAAATTGCAAATCACTGGACTAGTAAATTGGGCAGAGAACCAACTGGATTGTAAACGGCATAAACCGTATCACGAGTACAGTTAATTTAACCACTTCCGTTGTAACGACGACAGATACAAGAAACAAGGAGCAAATAGAGGGGTTGCATTGTAACCAGTTGGACACAAACATAATACCTCAATGGCCAGACCAAGGGGGCCGTATTTTCATTACTTTAAATCATATGTCAAACTCAAGGCCAAATTGGCCCGCGAGATAATATCTAATTACTATTAAAGCTGGCCCCAGTAATCGAAGCGCCTATGGCGTATGATATGGCTAATGCTGAGTTTATTCAGGTACCAGGTTTTCAGGGTTTTTAGTGTTTCGGAATTTGTAAAGTGAAACACTTTGTAGTTATAGCAGAGACTGAGACACATGAGAGCAGGCTGAAAAAACGGAGGCAACGAAAGCTGCGTTCGCACGCGTCCGACTGATCCGGCCCTGATGAAGCTGCATTTTGCTCAATCCGGCCCGTGAACTAAAATGAGTTTGACACCCCTGCTTTAAATAGTCAATCAGATATAGGTTTGAGTGGGAATCTCTTCACTGTGCCGCAGTAACGGGAGCACCATATTTCATACAGTATTCCTCACAAGGGGTCCAGAGATTTCTGTTTTACCCGATTAGTTGCGAGGGTGGAATTGTCCGCCCTCCAGACACCAATCACACTAGTTTCATCACGTGATGCCCGAACTCAGGCGCCCGATTCAATCACTGAGCCACTCTCCATGCGGAAAAGCACGGAGAGAGTTGGTCGAAAGCAAAGTCGGTGCATCATACCGACTTCCCCCATGTCTACATTTCAGAAGGTCGGTAGTTCCTCTGTGGCTTCACTTTACTTTCACATTCCGCAATCCCGTCTCCGAAAGTGACAGGATTTCCTGAACCACTGGATCTGCAGGTCGATTCCTTGTTTTCCTGGTCACAGCCTGTAATTCAGACAGTATCCTGGTAAAGCACTCTTTCAAAAGCTGCCGCATACTCATTTGCCATAGGGGTAGAACCAGACAACTGCAGGTTGACAAATGTGATTCCTCTGTTCAGGAAATGGGGAGAAGATAGCACTGAGAATTACAGACCAGAGTCTTACTTCAGCGGTGGCTGAATTATTGGACGGACAGGATTTACTAGTAATTGGAGAAACATTGTCTGATTAAGGATTTTCAACATGGCTTTCTAAGGATCATGTCAAGAAACACGAACCTGACGAATTCTGTGATGATGTGAAGCAAATTTTTTAATTTTTTTTTAGATTATGAGGACACTCAGTCCTCTTTTATTGTCATTTAGAAATGCTTGCATGCATTATGAAATGATACAATGTTCCTCCAGAGTGATATGACAAAATAAAAAAAGGACAAACCAGGACTCACACATTGATGAAGGTAGAACAGTGCAGGTGGACTTTAGTAAGGCGTTTGATAGGGTTCCCCGTTGTAGAGTCATCCATAAATTCTGGTGGCATACGAGCTGAAAATGTGGCTGTGTGAATACAGAATTAGCTTTCGCAGAGAAGTCAGAGGATGGTAGTATTTGGCGAGTATTTCGCTTGGGGGTCTATGACCATTGGTATCTTCAGGGAAGTCTGCTCTGAAACCACTGTTGCTTGCGACTTTTAAAAATGGCTTGGTTGGGGTAGTGGGGGCGGGATTGAAAGTTATCAAACGATATGACAGTTGACTAAGTGGTCGTTAGAGTGGAGGAATTTCATTTAGTTGGACCGGAACATTGCTGATCGGTTCGAGCATCAAGGGATATGGGGAGGAGTCAGGCGAATGGGGTTGAGTGGGATCGGGGATGAGCCATGATGGAATGGCAGAGTTCACGCAATGGGTTGAATGACTTGATTCTGCTCCCATGTCTTATGGTCTGTACGGGTTTGTTAGAGGCACGGTCGTTGTACAGAGAATGGTGGGTACATGGAACGCTCCGATAGAGGTGGATACACTGGGGGCATTCACGAACTCTTATTTAGGCACATTGGTAATATAAATAGCAGGCTGTGTTGTAGCGGATGGTTCGATTTATCTTAGGGTAGATTCAAAGGTCGGTACAACGTCGCCGGCCGTTGCACCTGTGATGTGCTGTCATGGTCTATGTCCTATCCTCCAAGTAACTGTCATTGAATACAAAACTGTAACTGAAATCCTACCGAAGGTTTATATGAATTCCTGACTATTCCACTCACTCGCCTTCCCACTGAAGGCAAACATGCCACATGCGCTTATAACATCCGGCCAGCTTGCGTACACACTGTTGGTGAGCTCTGTATTTCGGCGGACAGATTACTCTGTAAAGCAATAGTGGGCAATTCTGTTAACCGTCTGTCATTGATCGCATACCTTCAGTTACAGTAGAACTCCAAGGACAGCTCCCGCACTTGCTTGGATTCAACTCCAACAGACACGTCCATAACTGATCTTTATTGTCTAAATACCAAGCAACTGGTTTAGCAATTTGTTACCCCTGTTCTCCCTCACAGAACATTTATTAGCTAAGTTTGTCTTTCATTTCAGAAATATCTGCTGACCTTTATTTTTCAATCCATTTGACGTCATTCACATATTCTGTGCGCTCTCCGATATATATCAGCTCCCCGCTTCCATCAGTGATTACGAATGGAAGGGAGAGGCAGGCTGAACAGAAGAAGAGTGCACGAGCAGTGTGTCAAAAGGCGTCACACGCCTACGTTGGTGTTCATTTCAGTAATGACTGATCTTTGCCGGCATGCATAGTCTTTCGATGCCAGTTCCAAAAAGCTCGCTATAGCTCTAACTTCAGGTTTTTTTCCAATGTGTACGGGCTGTTTCTGACGATCTGCTTCTCAGCGAACGCGGTGTCAATGCAATTCAATTAAAAGCAGGTTTTAGTCATGATGAGGTCAAACTTCGGTTGGAGGAACAACACCTCATCTACCGTCTGGGTAGTCTCCAGCCCCTTGGTATGAACATCGAATTCTCTAACTTCCGGTAATACCCTCCTTATCCCTTCCACCATCCCACCTTCACTCTGTCTCCTCCTCTAGCTGCCTATCACCTCTCTCATGATTCTGCCTTCTTCTACTACCCATAGTGTTTTCCCCTTAGATTCCTCCTTCACCTCTTCTGCCTATCCCCTCCTTGCTTCCCCTCCCCCAGCCCTTGATCTTTCCTCATTGGTTTTTCACCTGGCACATTCCACCCTCCCCCCACCTTCTTTATAGGGCCCGTGACCCCTCCTTCTTTAGTCCTGACGAAGGCTCTCAGCCCGAAACGTTGACTGCTCCTTTCAACGGATACTGCCCGACCTGCTGAGTTCATCCAGCTTCTTTGTACGTCAGAGATTTTATTGACTTCATCTTGACAAATGTTCAAAACTAAATTAAACAATGTGTGAGCTGCTGACGTGCGGGAATAAATAAGCTGCTCCCGACTCACTCACAGTCACACACAATTAACTGACCGGCGACAACAAGTGACCGGTTGAATAATCAGTCCCGTTTCTCACCGTCACTCTGCATCGGGGAACCGATGATTATAAAATCACACTTCAGGGTCGTGTCTGGGATCGCTGCAGATCCAGGGTCACTGCCGAGGGATTTGTCAATTTAACATCATTAACATCATTATATTGGCCAGGATGTTCTCAAAGTGAGTAAAATGATTCTCTCCCAGGGACACTGGTTTCCCAGATCTAACCCGGCCCCCCGGGCTTTTCCTCTCTGTGTAATTCCCCTGCACGCCATTTGGAGCAGCTGTTGAATCCGGACATGCGCAGCTGGATAGGATGCGGAATTGCATCACTTTGGACGTCACAGAGTGTGAGATTGGAGCTAGTTCACCATTCAGATGTTCACAGATCAACTGTCAGTCCGGGTCTGGGTTCCTGCAGAGATCTCAGTTCCTTCCCCCCGGTCTGACTGAACTGATTCCTCCACAAGCTAAAACAGATGGAAGAATAAAGATAAAATAAACAGAATACACAACAGTGTCAGTAACAGTGGACTGGGGTTAACGTTTCAACAACACTCACACACAAATATCACCAGAAAACCCGCGGATCCGCTGATATTTTATTACATTGAACATTAACACAAATACTCACTCGATCAGCTTCAGACTCGGGAGGGCCAGTATGAGATGGCGGAGAGCGGGGACAGATCGGTCCGTGAGCGAGTTGAATCCCAGCTCCAGCTCTGTCAGTGATGGGTTGGTACTGAGAGCAGAGGCAAGATCCTCGGCACCAGAATCTGTGAGACCGATATCCCTCAGTCTGGAGGTGAGGATGAAGGACACAGAGAGACAGGAGACTGTAACACAATTACTGATCACATTAATGTTCAGTGTCAGACACCCAGTGACTGTAAACACAATCACCCACAGTCTGGTACTTACCCCAGTTTCTCTATTCCACACTTGGGGTTTGTCAGAGCCACAGACACCAGCTTCACTCCTGAATCTCCCAGTTTATTATAACCCAGGCCCAGCTCCGTCAGTGATGGGTTTGTACTGAGAGCGGAGGCGAGATCCTCAGCACCAGAATATGTGAGACTGACATCCCAGAGCCTGGAGATGAGAGAGAGTGAGGATGAAGGACACAGAGAGACAGGAGATGGTACAAATCCCCAGTGTTTATTAGTAACACGATTACTGATCACATTAATGTTCAGTGTCAGACACCCAGTGACTGTAAACACAATCTCCCACAGTCTGGTACTTACCACAGTTTCTGTATTTTACACTCCGGGTTCCTCAGAGCCGCAGACACCAGTTTCACTCCTGAATCTCCCAGTTTATTCTGCCCAAGGCTAAACACAAACAGACAAATTGATGAACAAAGTGATTCAAACCGTGGGTCTGGGGGAATTTCTCTCACTCGGATATTTCAGGAAACATTCACCCCTTCAGCAAATCACTGATCGGAGTTCCCATCACTCTCAATGTCCCTCACTGCCCAGCTCCAGGGTATTCACCGAATATCAGTAATGTAGTCTGTCGGTGTGACCCTGTAAACTCCACATATTCTGTCTCATTCCCCGATGGCTAGAAAAATGTTCCTGATGTAAGAGCGTTGGGAGGGGCAGGGGTGAAGGATGATAGAAAGTCCCACAGTGAGGAAAATTTGTGAAAGGGAAAGTGTCGATGGGAGTTGGTGGAAGAGACCCCACCTGAGGAAAAGAGGTAGGAAGAGAAAACCTGTAGGAGAAAGAGAGGAAATAGGAAACATCCCATAGGAGGAATGAGGATGAGGATGAGAGATTCCGCAGGAGTAAGGGATATGGGGAAAAGAAGATCCCGAAGGGAAAAATGGGAATGGGGAAGAGATCCCACAGGGGGAAAGGGGATGGGGAATACAGATCCCTCAGGAGGATACCAAAGGGAAGAGATAACTGCAGAAGATTAGAGGATGCAGAAATAGATTTTACGGGATGGGTCTTTCTGAATTGAGGACAACAATCGGGAGGAGATGCCCAAATGATCTGATGAAGTCTCCAACAACTCTTTACAAGGAACCACAGAACCCCCCCCCCCGTCTTTGGAGAATTACTGACCGATCCCCTGGGCATTTGTAACTATTTTTCACAATCTGATTTACGACTGTTTAACCCAAATTGTTTTACATTGAAACAACACAATGGGACAGTTTCACAGTTCAGATTGAGAGATAAATCAAGTTACCTCAACTCCTGGCACTTGTGGAGCCCGGGTCCCAGCCGTTGGATTCCTTCACACTGAAGGTGACAGCCCTGCAGGTCGAGGTGTTTTATTGTATCACAGAGTCCGATGACATGAGACAGGACCGCGCAGTCAATCGGGGTCAGTGTCATTCCACTGAATGAGAGTTTTTTCACAGATCCCAGTGTACCTTGAGTCAGTCCACGATTCTGAGACTCAAACAGGTAGTGCAGTGTGTTCAGGAGGCTCCTTTTACCAGATGCAATCCTCGTGTTTCCACTCTGGCGTTTAACCTCCTCCTTCACCCAGTCAATCACCCGGCACGTTGTTTGATGAGGAAATGGACCCAGAAACTCTTCCAGGCCTCGAGCTGTCATTGGGGAGGAGAGACCAGCAACAAAACGGAGAAATACCTCAAATCGCCCATCTGTCATGTTGTGAGCTTCAGTGAGGAATTTCAGGATATCCTTGGGATGTAGGGTCAGGAATTGTGCGACTGCTGCTACAAACTCTTGGATGGTGAGGTGTGGGAATGTGTACACCACACACCGGGCAGAATCCTCTCTCTCCAAAAGCTCCATCAGGAACCCGGACAGGAACTGGGAAGGCTTAAGATTGTAGCTGATCAAATCTCCATATGTAAATATGATCTTCTTCTCAGACACTCCTCTGAAGGCCATCTGACCAACCCTGAGTAACACATCACGGGGGTTCTCAATCTCACGAACGTGGTTTTTCAGGATGTTGTAAATATAGTAGGAGTACAGTTGGGTGATGGTCTTGGGAACTCGCTGCGGGTCCCTGTCTCTTTGTGTGAAGAAGGGGCCCAGTGCCAGAGCGAGGATCCAGCAGTAGGAGGGGTTGTAGCTCATGGTGTACAGGATCTCGTTCTCCTTCACGTGTTTGAAAATAGCTGCTGCCACCGATGGATCTTCAAAATACCTGATGAAATATTCCTTCCGTTCCTCACCAACAAATCCCAGGATTTCAGCCCAGACGCTGATCTTGGCTTTATCCAATAAATGTAATGCAGTGGGACGGGTGGTCACCAGCACTGAACACCCTGGGAGCAGCTTGCCCTGGATTAAACTGTACAAAATGTCCGACACCTCACAACACCACTCGGGATCTGGGCACTGGTGCTTGGGTTCTGTATCTCTCCGACTGTCAGCAAAATCAATTCTGTGCTCGAATTCATCCAGACCATCAAATATAAACAGCAATCCCTCTGGGTTCTTCCAGACATCTCTCAGGATATTCCCAAAGTAAGGATACTGATCCTGAATTAGTTGCCTCAGGTTTTTTCTGCAGTTAATAGTGTTTAAATCCCGGAATTTGAAACTGAAGACAAACTGGAATTGTTGGTATATTTTCCCTATGGCCCAGTCATAAACAATCTTTTGTACCATTGTTGTTTTCCCGATCCCCGGGACTCCGGCCACTGCTGCCGAACTCCCAGATTTGGTTTTCCTCCGGGAAAAGCTGCTCTGGAACAACTGATCAGTCTGGATTTTTTCCAGCTTTCCGCGGAGATGTTTCTCTCTCCACTCCTCGTGGTCTCTGCCTCTTGCCAGCAGCTCATGTTCCACCAGTGTCCGATCTCGAAGAGTAGAAATGACCGTGAGCTCAGCGTATCGATCTGCCAGCTGGAAAACCTTCACCTTCTCCCTCATCAGGATCGTGTTTGCTCTCAGTTTTTCAGTTTGTGCCCGCAGAGTCTCCTTGTGTTTCTGTTGAACATCTTCCATGGGAACATACAGTGGACAAACTGTTAGATGCTTCAACTCAGAACTCAGTATTTAAGTAGCCAAGGATTAGCTCAAAGGTTTTGCATTATTTGAACTCATCACTGGATTTTCTTACACTAAATTAAGTTTGATTAACAGACCCCAAAGTGGATGGAAAGGCATGGGCCAGATAATCATCAGATCATCACATTTCCACATTAATTGTTCAGTTAAGTTGAGTTTTCCCTGGTAGTTTACTGAGCCCCGACTAGAAAAACTCCCACTACTGCCACTTCTATCATTGTTCTGTGGAAAAACTTTTAAACCCCGGTGTTGATGTGGTCTTTGGAGATAGATAAAATGATAGTGGGCATTCTGTCAACGGAATAGGTCACAGGAATCACAGCTCCCCCTCCCCTCTCACCATCACGGATTCAAAATAAAGAGAAATACATCTGTGGATCTGTGGTGTGGTAGAAGATTAGAAACTTGGAAAACCAACAGAACAATACAAGTCCTTTGGCCCACAAAGCTGTGCCGAACATGTACTTAACTTAGAGTTTACCTGGGTTTACCCATAGCCCTCTATTTTTCTAAGCTCCATGTAGCCATCCAGAGGAGCCGTAAACAATCCTATCATATCCTCATCCACCACCGCCGCCAGCCGCCCATTCCATGTACTCACCACTCTCTGAGTAAAAAACAACTTACCCCTGACATCTCCTCTGTACCTGCTTCCAAGCAACATAAAACTATGTCCTCTCGTGCTAGCCATTTCAGCCCTGGGAAAAAGCCTCTGACTATCCACAAGATCAACGCCTCTCATCACTTTATACACCTCTATCAGGTCACCTCTCATCCTTCCTCGCTCCAAGGAGAAAAGGCTAGTTTCACTCAACCTATTCTCATAGGGCATGCACCCAATACAGGCAACATCCTTGTAAATCTCCACTGCACCCTTTCTATAGTTTCCATATCCTTCCTGTAGTGAGGTGACCAGAACTGAGCACAGTACTCCAAGTGGTGTCTGACCAGGGTCCTATATAACTACAACATTACCTCTCACCTCTTGAACTCAATCCCACAGTTGATGAAGGCCAATGTGCCGTATGCCTTCCTAACCACAGAGTCAAACTCCGCAGCAGCCTTGAGTGTCCTATGTCAACCTACTGTCCATGCCAGTATATTTCCTGTAACGCCATCAGATTTTATCTTGTTAAGTAGACTCATGAGGTAACTTATAATACGCCTTATGAAAACCTAAATGACATCCACTGCATCTCCTTTGTCCACTCTGTTTGGAATTTCCTCAATGAACTCTAGCAGATCTATCAGGCAAGATTTCCCTTCATAGAAACTATGTTGACTTTGACTTATTTTATAATTAGACTGTAAATACCTCAGAACCTCAATCTTAATAATACTCTCACACTTCCCCAACCACTGAGGTTGGGCAAACTGGTCTATAATTTTGCAATCAAGAGAGAATCTGTAGATGCTGAAAATGCAGCAACACACACAAAATGCTGGAGGAACTTGGAAGGCCAGACAGCATCTATGGAAAAAAAGTATAGTTGACGTTCCGGGCTTAAACACTTCGGTAGGTCTGGAAACAAAATGCTGGGGAGTAGAATTGAAAGGTGTGGCGGGGGGGTGGGGGGAGGAGAGGGGAGAGAGAATTGCCAGACGATGGGTGAAACTTGGAGGGGGAGGGTTGAAGCAAAGGGTTGAAGTTGATTGGTTAAAGAGACAGAAGGCCATGGAAGAAAGAGAAAATAAAACAACTTTTTTTTATCTTATTCCTTGGCTTTTACCCAGTCACTAACTGTCTCCTAAGGTTCCCTTTACATTAGGCTCCCTGATAAGATCTGGATCTCACAATGTATCTGAAACCTGCCAGGGGTATGTGGCTTCTCTTAGTTTGTCAGGACCCAATCAGGGTTGTGTGGGGTCTCACAGTGTGTCAGGACCCTGCTGGGAGTGTGTGGGCTCTTAGTGTGTCAAGATCCTGCCAGGTGTGTCTGGGGTCCCACAGTGCGTCAGGACCCTGCCAGGAGTGTGTGGGGTCTCACAGTGCGGCAGGACACTGTCAGGTATGTGTGGGGTCTCTATTCAATCTATTCAGCTGTGATAGGCAACGTAGGAAAACATTGATCTTGCACATATTTAATTTAGAGAATGTGACACTGGTAGAAATGATGTTGTTCAATAATCAGGGAGTGTATCTGTTTCCTATTCAGAAATGTGTGTGGGAATGACACTGTCGTGTCTGTTCCCTCTGTAAACCGGATGAAGGACAATGATGAACAAGCTTGTAGCGATTTACTAAACCCGTGTTCAGGCACACTGAGGGGTTTCATTGACCGGATGTGGACTGGAGCTGCATTAACAGAGGTGACAGAGACGTGAGTAGTTTGTAAACTTCCTGATTGGTCTATCTCTGGTACCAAATTTAAATTATCATCTTTGGGATTTATTCCTGTAAGTGAGAGAGACTGAACCAGGGTTCTGGCCGAGATTCCCTATATTTATTTTAAGAGCTTCGAATAATCAGACAAAACATGGGCTGATGCAATATTGATAAGTTCTGTGATATTTGTCTTTCCTACCCTCTCTCCTCTGTTAAATGTGCAGTTGAGTGATCCAACTCAGTCTGCGATGATGAACCCTTACAATCTCTTCAGCCCATGTACTGCCCCGGACTCCATTTTCACGGGCATGATGGGCTTATGGATGTAGTGAGCTTCTCATCCAGACGGTCACAATTTAACTAATTGCAATATTATTTATAGATATTTTCAGTCCTTTCCACATTCCTTGCAGCGATCTCACAACCCTCGGTTTCCCTGTCCTAATTCCCATCTCTTCACCTTCCACAGAGTCCAGCACACAAACTGGCACACATCAATTTCAGCTTCTGTGAACTGCGCTGAGGAATTTGTCTCCGATCTCACCCTCAGTAATACTGTCTCACTGCTAGAATTCCCAGGATTATTGAGTTGGAAATTAAACTGGATATCTTTATCAATGTTTGCACTAAGGGAGTGCAGATGTGAAGAGAGCAGGGTTCATATGCTGCTTTTCTGATTAAAGTGACGTTATTATTACTATTCTGTGAATAGAACTTCAATGGACGAGCAACTCGAAAAACAAAAATAACCTAAAGAAACTGAAGTCGTTTAGAAAATGGTTAAGGATGAGGCTATCCTGGAGCGGATAGTCGCTGGCAAGAGAAGGATTTGACTTTTTGATATGAAGAAATATCCTTTTTTTTTGTCATTCTCCAGATCCCCCCCTTCTCCACTCAGACTCTGGTGGGGATCTGTAGTTTTAGGCCCCAGAGCGGTGTGAGCACTTTCCTCAAACTCGCCAGCTCTCTGCCTCTTTCCTCAAAATGTCCTTTGAAAACTCTCCCTCTAGCAAACACGTTTCCCTGTGTGTCACTGTGTTCTCTGTCACAGTGCCAGTATTTACCTGGTCAGATCCTCGTGGCTCAACAACTGAACCGCCCGAGGCAAATTACAAACGTTGGTGGAAACAGAGGTCAAGTTTCAACTTGATGAACTCTGCTTCAGTCTCATCTGGGCCACTGCGTACCTTTCCAATCGCCTCACTACCGGAGGAATGTTAAGGCTTTAGAGAGGGAGCAGAAGAGGTTTACCAGGATGCTGCCTGGTTTAAAGGGCATGTGCTATCAGGAGAGGCTGGATAAAATTAGATTGTTTTCTCTGGATCATCGGAGGCCGAGGGGAGCTCTGACAAAGGTTTGCAACATTAAGAGAGGCATAAATAGAGTGAACAGAAAGAATCGGTTTCTGAATGTCTCAAATGCTATTGAAGGTGAGAGGGTGTACAGTGAAGGGGGAAGTGTCATTGCTGTCTGGAAAGCACTGCCTGGTAAGGTGGTAGACGTAAATTTTTTGAAGCTTTTAAGAGACGTTTGGTTAGGTACATGGATTAAGGAAGATGGAGGCATATGGAGATGGTGTCGGAAGGGGAGATTAGAGTTTGGGTATGTTTGATTTACTTGTTAGCTGTTTCAGTACAATATTATTTGCCTAATGGCCTATTCCTCTGTTATACTCTTCAATTTTCAACGCATGTTCACTCACCTTTCAACTCACTGAGAATCTTGAGTAAACCTTGAGTGGGATTTGATCGATGGGATGGATCAGAACCTGTTTGAATTTAAACACATTAAGTGGATAATTTATGGAAAATTGTGAAGTGTAATGTTTTGCAACTCAAATTTGAATTAACCTCTGATATTATCTCACCATACATCTGTATATCCTTAAGTATTTTGTCCAAATTTGGGACTCCTATCCGCATTTTCACAAAGGTTTCCCACATCACCCTCCGGGCGCGGGAGCCTTTCCCCATCACCAGGCTCAGGAGGAGTTTAGAACTGTCCGCCCGCTCTCCCTTATCAGCGAGATCAGAGATTTTCTGTGAAGAGTAACGGTGAACATATTGGGGACTGACAGATTCACACAGAGAATGAGAAGTAAATGATGTGCTCTGAAACGGGATCACACAGAGCAGTCACCCGGACGGGTGCTGATCCTGTCTGGACATGGACTGTACATTCTGAGTGCAGAGCACACGGAGGGACATTCACCGTGAACCTGGTCCACCAGTCAATGAGATCCTGGTTGGTCTGTGACCGCTTCATTGACGTGGCTCCAAATCCATAAATAATTCCTCACCGGATTTAACAGCGTAAAACAGAAATCAGAAAATAACCATAACAGATGAAGAAAGAAGTCAGGAGGGTTTTTATAACAGAGTGAGCAGTCTCGGAGAAGTTGCAGAAAAGATGATGTGATTCATCTCCTCAGTCCGCCAGTGTCCAGCATGACAGCGGATTATCGGCTGACACCTGATTCCTTTCCTTTGCCTTTTCCAGTGTAGGTTTGTTCGGTGATTACACATTAGAACATGGCAGTATTCCCCGATTCACACTGTTTGCAGTTACAGATTGTAACACAATCATCTCCACTCAGAACAGAACACACTCGAGCTCCTGTGGCACCCACAGATGATGCCCCGGTTCTCATTGATATCCTGCTGTCAGACTGCACGATCTTCCCAAACTGAAACCTCCTGTCATATTTCCATTTAATACTGTAACCCCACACAAATGTCACTTGCTCAACTCACTCTGAACATTGAGCAGCCACCCACCAGTCCGCGGGGTCTTTTCGCCCCTTTCTATCACTGCTTCAGAATCACATCTTTGAGATTGCATGTACAGCATTTATTTACCAGTTGTTCTTTTATCTAATTTAATATCCAATGAGTCGGAGTTCCGACATCCATCAGTCCTGTGATGTGTGAAAATTCAAACTCATTCTCCCTCCCACTCACCCGATGTTCCTCTCCGCTGAACTGATTCTCGGCCGTTAATGCCAGGCTCACTCCGTGCACCCCTCTTTCCATCGCCTGCTCCAGCCTGTCCCGGTAGAAGTCCGTCAGCTGCAGCAGCTGGGAATCGTTGCAGCCTGCCAGGAGCTCGGTGATCACTGAACTCGGACCTATGAAGCACAATGGTGAAAATTAAAGAAATTACTGACCCCATATTCGGAGGCAACTTTCTCTCTGGAACCGTAAGATGGTGCACCAGGTCACCAAACACAGTCCAAGATATATATAAAGGGTGCGAGGGAGGAATAAGCGGGGTTGGTGAAATGAGCGCAGGCTGGGTGGGGGTTCAGATCGAGCAGGGTTGTGGTGGGGCTTGGCTCCATCTGTTGAAGGCTGCCCTTTCTAGTCCCCAGGAATATACCTCTCTGTTTGGAAAGGACTCTGCTTATTCCTGAGAATATAGTAACCCATCACCCTCACTCTCCTGGTACTGCCCATCACCACCGCTTTGCTCTGGGTTATGTCTGCCTGCCTGGTTAACCCCTTCCTCAGCAAATCTCTGGCATATCTCACAAAATGCTGGAGGTACTCAGCAGGTCAGGCAGCATCTATCGAGGAGAATAAACAGCCAACATTTAGGGTGCTTCATCAGACTGGAAATGAGGGGACAGAAATTCTAGATATTGTCACATTATTTTCTATATTTTGTGGTCCTGATCTGAAACATTAACTGTTTATTTCTCTCCATGGATGCTGAGTTCCGCCAATATTTTGTGTGTCTTTGTGTTGCTCAAAGCTTTCAGCATCTGCAGAATGTCTTGTGCTCTGGAACACCTCACTGTTTTATTGTGCATCACTGTCTGTTTGAAGAGCAAAAAGCAGACAATAATTGTGCTCCTTCCACGTGTGACTGCTAACTCTGTCTCATCTCTCTGCTCAGTTTTTACAAATATTTTGTGAATTGCTGATATTGGAATAAACTCAGACACAGTGTCAAGGAAATATTTAAAAATTAAAATAATTTGCTAACATACCCATGTCCTTTCCTGATCTTAACATCACTGGAACTTCTCTCCTGCCCACTCCTTGAGCCATTTTGAGGACAGTTGTGCTCAGATTTTGATGCTCTGTAACAAACAAAATTAACAGTAGGGTCAGATATTAATTGAGGTGTAAAGCAGAACACTGTTTTGTTTTTCAACTGAGGCAAACATTTCCAAATATCTTGGATCTATCCACTAAAGG
Organism: Hemitrygon akajei; assembly: GCF_048418815.1. NCBI lineage: Eukaryota > Metazoa > Chordata > Chondrichthyes > Myliobatiformes > Dasyatidae > Hemitrygon > Hemitrygon akajei. The sequence continues at coordinate 7,439,495 of NW_027331933.1, read as the reverse complement.
CTTGACTCAGCCAGATCCACCCGCGTCCATCCACCCACAGATCGATCTCCCCATGGATTGTGCACCGTGCTGGGATTCTCTGGGGTATCTACTCACTATATTGCTGGCAAATCCCTATTAGGTAAAAATCTTGTGCCCTGGAGGGATGTGTCAATGGAATGGCGAATGTGGTCATCCTACCACAGTTTAACATTGCCTGGCATTGACACCTATGGCAATATATGATTTGACTCTATAGAGAAACAATCTGACATCCTGAACAATGCAGTCTCACCCATAGTATCATAATATCTTGTCCTGAACCACTATCATTTTTCCAGCAGGACTTTAAGATCATTATTAGCACTAAAACTCGGTTAAGATTTCTTTAAGCATATCACCTGGCTATTATCAGATAATTAGTTATATGACACCCTGTCAGCTGTGTGGTCTGACAGTGTGTCAAGACTCTGCCAGGGTTATGTGGGTTCTCACAGTGTGTCAGGACCCTGTCAGGTGTGTGTGGGGTCTCACAGTGTGTCAGGACACTGCCAGGGGTGTGTGGGGTCTCGCAGTGTGTCAGGACCCTGTCAGGGGTGTGTGGGGTCCCGTAGTGTGTCAGGACCGGGTCATGTGTGTGTGGGCTCTCTCAGTGTGTCAGGTCCCTGTCAGGGGTGTGCGGGGTCTCACAGTGTGTCAGGACCCTGTCAGGGGTGTGTGTGTGTGGTCTCTAAGTGTGTCAGGACCCTGTCAGGTGGGTGTGGGTTCTCACAGTGTGTCGGGACCCTGTCAAGGGTCTGCGGGTCTCACAGTATGTCAGGACCCTGTCAGGGGTGTGTGGGGTCTCACAGTTTGTCAGGACCCTGTCAGTGGTGTGTGGGGTCTCACAGTGTGTCAGGACCCTGTCAGGGGTGTGTGTGGGTTCTCACAGTGTGTCGGGACCCTGTCAAGGGTCTGTGGGGTCTCACAGTATGTCCGGACTCTGTCAGGGGTGTGTGGGGTCTCACAGTGTGTCAGGACGCTGTCAGGGGTGTGTGGGGTCTCACAGTGTGTCAGGACGCTGTCAGGGGTGTGTGGGGTCTCACAGTGTGTCAGGACCCTGTCAGGGGTGTGTGGGGTCTCTCAGTGTGTCAGGACCCTGTCAGGTGTGTGTGGGGTCTCTAAGTGTGTCAGGACCCTGTCAGGTGGGTGTGGGTTCTCACAGTGTGTCGGGACCCTGTCAAGGGTCTGCGGGTCTCACAGTATGTCAGGACCCTGTCAGGGGTGTGTGGGGTCTCACAGTTTGTCAGGACACTGTCAGTGGTGTGTGGGGTCTCACAGTATGTCAGGACCCTGTCAGGGGTGTGTGTGGGTTCTCACAGTGTGTCGGGACCTTGTCAAGGGTCTGTGGGGTCTCACAGTATGTCAGGACTCTGTCAGGGGTGTGTGGGGTCTCACAGTGTGTCAGGACGCTGTCAGGGGTGTGTGGGGTCTCACAGTGTGTCAGGACCCTGTCAGGGGTGTGTGGGGTCTCTCAGTGTGTCAGGACCCTGTCAGGGGTGTGTGGGGTCTCACAGTGTGTCAGGACCCTGTCAGGGGTGTGTGGGGTCTCACAGTGTGTCAGGAACCTGTCAGGGGTGTGTGGAGTCTCACAGTGTGTCGGGACCATGTCAGAAGTGTGTGGGGTCTCACCTTGTGTCGGGACCATGTCAGGGGTGTGTGGGGTCTCACTGTGTGTCAGGACCCTGTCAGGGGTGTGTGGGGTCTCACAGTGTGTCAGGACCCTACCAGGGGTATGTGGAGTCTCACAGTGTGTTGGGACCCTGTCAGGGGTATGTGGAGTCTCACAGTGTGTCAGGACCCTGTCAGGGGTGTGCGGGGTCTCACAGTGTGTCAGGACCCTGTCAGGGGTGTGTGTGTGTGGTCTCTAAGTGTGTCAGGACCGTGTCAGGTGGGTGTGGGTTCTCACAGTGTGTCGGGACCCTGTCAAGGGTCTGCGGGTCTCACAGTGTGTCAGGACCCTACCAGGGGTATGTGGAGTCTCACAGTGTGTCAGGACCCTGTCAGGGGTGTGCGGGGTCTCACAGTGTGTCAGGACCCCATCAGGGGTGTGTGTGTGTGGTCTCTAAGTGTGTCAGGACCGTGTCAGGGGTGTGTGGGGTCTCACTGTGTGTCAGGACCCTGTCAGGGGTGTGTGGGGTCTCACAGTGTGTCAGGACCCTACCAGGGGTATGTGGAGTCTCACAGTGTGTTGGGACCCTGTCAGGGGTATGTGGAGTCTCACAGTGTGTCAGGACCCTGTCAGGGGTGTGTAGGGTCTCACAGTGTGTCAGGACCCTGTCAGGGGTGTGTGGGTTCTCACAGTGTGTCGGGACCCTGTCAAGGGTCTGCGGGTCTCACAGTGTGTCAGGATCCTGTCAGGGGTGTGTGGGGTCTCACAGTTTGTCAGGACCCTGTTAGTGGCGTGTGGGGTCTCACAGTGTGTCAGGACCCTGTCAGGGGTGTGTGTGGGTTCTCACAGTGTGTCGGGACCCTGTCAAGGGTCTGTGGGGTCTCACAGTATGTCAGGACTCTGTCAGGGGTGTGTGGGGTCTCACAGTGTGTCAGGACACTGTCAGGGGTGTGTGGGGTCTCACAGTGTGTCAGGACCCTGTCAGGGGTGTGTGGGGTCTCTCAGTGTGTCAGGACCCTGTCAGGGGTGTGTGGGGTCTCACCGTGTGTCAGGACCCTGTCAGGGGTATGTGGAGTCTAACAGTGTGTCAGGTCCCAGTCAGGGGTGTGTGTGTTCTCACCGTGCGTCGGGACCCTACCAGGGTTATGTGGAGTCTGACAGTGTGTCATTAAGCTGTCAGGGGTGTGTGGGTTCTCAGAGCGGAACAATATCCTGCCAGGGTTGAGTGGTGTCTCACAGCATGTCGGGACGCCGTCATGGGTGTGTGGGGTCTCACAGTGTGTCAGTCCCCTGCCAGAGGTATGTGGAGTCTCACAGTGTGTCAGGACCCTGACAGGAGTGTGTGGGGTCTCACAGTGTGTCAGGACCCTGTCAGGGGTGTGTGTGTGTGGTCTCACAGTGTGTCAGGACCCTGTCAGGTGGGTGTGTGTTCTCACAGTGTGTTGGGACCCTGTCAAGGGTCTGCGGGGTCTCACAGTATGTCAGGACCCTGTCAGGGGTGTGTGGGGTCTCACAGTTTGTCAGGACCCTGTCAGTGGTGTGTGGGGTCTCACAGTGTGTCAGGACCCTGTCAGGGGTGTGTGTGGGTTCTCACAGTGTGTCGGGACCCTGTCAAGGGTCTGTGGGGTCTCGCAGTATGTCAGGACCCTGTCAGGGGTGTGTGGGGTCTCACAGTGTGTCGGGACCATGTCAGAAGTGTGTGGGGTCTCACTTTGTGTCGGGACCATGTCAGGGGTGTGTGGGGTGTCACAGTGTGTCAGGAACCTGTCAGGAGTGTGTGGGGTCTCACAGTGTGTCAGGACCCTGTCAGGGGTGCGTGGGATCTCACAGTGTGTCAGGACCCTGTCAGGGGTGTGTGGAGTCTAACAGTGTGTCAGGTCCCAGTCAGGGGTGTGTGTGTTCTCACCGTGCGTCGGGACCCTACCAGGGTTATGTGGAGTCTGACAGTGTGTCAGTAAGCTGTCAGGGGTGTGTGGGTTCTCAGAGCGGAACAATATCCTGCCAGGGTTGACTGGCGTCTCACAGCATGTCGGGAACCCGTCATGGGTGTGTGGGGTCTCACAGTGTGTTAGGACACCGTCAGCCATGTGTGTGGGTTCTCACAGTGTGTCAGCACCCTGCCAGAGGTATGTGGAGACTTACAGTGTGTCAGGTCCCTGTCAGGGGTGTGTGGGGTCTCATAGTGTGTCAGGACCCTGTCAGGGGTGTGTGGGGTCTCACTGTGTGTCAGGACCCGGACAGGGTTGTGTGGGGTCTCACAGTGTGTCAGGACCCTGTCAGGAGTGTGTGGGGTCTCAGTGTGTCAGGTCCCTGTCAGGGGTGTGTGGGGTCTCACAGTGTGTTCTGACCCTGTCAGGGATGTGTGGGGTCTCACAGTGTGTCAGGACCCTGTCAATGGTGTGTGGGGTCTCACAGTGTGTCAGGACCCTGTCAGCGGTGTGTGGAGTCGCACAGTGTGTCAGGACCCTGTCAGGGGAGTGTGAGGTCTCACAGTTTGTCATGACCGAAACCAGGGCTATGTGGGTTCTCACAGTGTGTCGGGACCCTGTCAGGGGTGTGTGGGGTCTCACAGTGTGTCGGGACCATGTCAGGGGTGTGTGGGGTCTCACAGTGTGTCGGGACCATGTCAGGGGTGTGTGGGGTCTCACCTTGTGTCGGGACCATGTCAGGGGTGTGTGGGGTCTCACTGTGTGTCAGGACCCTGTCAGGGGTGTGTGGGGTCTCACTGTGTGTCAGGACCCTGTCAGGGGTGTGTGGGGTCTCACAGTGTGTCAGGACCCTACCAGGGGTATGTGGAGTCTCACAGTGTGTTGGGACCCTGTCAGGGGTATGTGGAGTCTCACAGTGTGTCAGGACCCTGTCAGGGGTGTGTAGGGTCTCACAGTGTGTCAGGACCCTGTCAGGGGTGTGTGGGTTCTCACAGTGTGTCGGGACCCTGTCAAGGGTCTGCGGGTCTCACAGTGTGTCAGGATCCTGTCAGGGGTGTGTGGGGTCTCACAGTTTGTCAGGACCCTGTTAGTGGCGTGTGGGGTCTCACAGTGTGTCAGGACCCTGTCAGGGGTGTGTGTGGGTTCTCACAGTGTGTCGGGACCCTGTCAAGGGTCTGTGGGGTCTCACAGTATGTCAGGACTCTGTCAGGGGTGTGTGGGGTCTCACAGTGTGTCAGGACACTGTCAGGGGTGTGTGGGGTCTCACAGTGTGTCAGGACCCTGTCAGGGGTGTGTGGGGTCTCTCAGTGTGTCAGGACCCTGTCAGGGGTGTGTGGGGTCTCACCGTGTGTCAGGACCCTGTCAGGGGTATGTGGAGTCTAACAGTGTGTCAGGTCCCAGTCAGGGGTGTGTGTGTTCTCACCGTGTGTCGGGACCCTACCAGGGTTATGTGGAGTCTGACAGTGTGTCAGTAAGCTGTCAGGGGTGTGTGGAGTCTCACCGTGTGTCAGGACCCTGTCAGGGGTATGTGGAGTCTAACAGTGTGTCAGGTCCCAGTCAGGGGTGTGTGTGTTCTCACCGTGCGTCGGGACCCTACCAGGGTTATGTGGAGTCTGACAGTGTGTCAGTAAGCTGTCAGGGGTGTGTGGGTTCTCACAGTGTGTTAGGACACCGTCAGCCATGTGTGTGGGTTCTCACCGTGTGTCAGGACCCTGCCAGAGGTATGTGGGGTCTTACAGTGTGTCAGGTCCCTGTCAGGGGTGTGTGGGGTCTCACAGTGTGTTCTGACCCTGTCAGGGATGTGTGGGGTGTCACAGTGTGTCGGGACCATGTCAGAAGTGTGTGGGGTCTCACCTCGTGTCAGGACCCTGTCAGGGGTGTGTGGGGTCTCACAGTGTGTCAGGACCCTGTCAGGGGTGTGTGTGGGTTCTCACAGTGTGTCGGGACCCTGTCAGGGGCGTGTGTGGGGTCTCACAGTGTGTCAGGACCCTGTCAGGGGTGTGTGGAGTCTAACAGTGTGTCAGGTCCCAGTCAGGGGTGTGTGTGTTCTCACCGTGTGTCGGGACCCTACCAGGGTTATGTGGAGTCTGACAGTGTGTCATTAAGCTGTCAGGGGTGTGTGGGTTCTCAGAGCGGAACAATATCCTGCCAGGGTTGAGTGGTGTCTCACAGCATGTTGGGACGCCGTCATGGGTGTGTGGGGTCTCACAGTGTGTCAGTACCCTGCCAGAGGTATGTGGAGTCTCACAGTGTGTCAGGACCCTGACAGGAGTGTGTGGGGTCTCACAGTGTGTCAGGACCCTGTCAGGGGTGTGTGTGTGTGGTCTCACAGTGTGTCAGGACCCTGTCAGGTGGGTGTGTGTTCTCACAGTGTGTCAGGACCCTGTCAGGGGTGTGTGTGTGTGGTCTCACAGTGTGTCAGGACCCTGTCAGGTGGGTGTGTGTTCTCACAGTGTGTTGGGACCCTGTCAAGGGTCTGCGGGGTCTCACAGTATGTCAGGACCCTGTCAGGAGTGTGTGGGGTCTCACAGTTTGTCAGGACCCTGTCAGTGGTGTGTGGGGTCTCACAGTGTGTCAGGAACCTGTCAGGGGTGTGTGTGGGTTCTCACAGTGTGTCGGGACCCTGTCAAGGGTCTGTGGGGTCTCGCAGTATGTCAGGACCCTGTCAGGGGTGTGTGGGGTCTCACAGTGTGTCGGGACCATGTCAGAAGTGTGTGGGGTCTCACTTTGTGTCGGGACCATGTCAGGGGTGTGTGGGGTGTCACAGTGTGTCAGGAACCTGTCAGGAGTGTGTGGGGTCTCACAGTGTGTCAGGACCCTGTCAGGGGTGTGTGGGATCTCACAGTGTGTCAGGACCCTGTCAGGGGTATGTGGAGTCTAACAGTGTGTCAGGTCCCAGTCAGGGGTGTGTGTGTTCTCACCGTGCGTCGGGACCCTACCAGGGTTATGTGGAGTCTGACAGTGTGTCAGTAAGCTGTCAGGGGTGTGTGGGTTCTCAGAGCGGAACAATATCCTGCCAGGGTTGACTGGCGTCTCACAGCATGTCAGGAACCCGTCATGGGTGTGTGGGGTCTCACAGTGTGTTAGGACACCGTCAGCCATGTGTGTGGGTTCTCACAGTGTGTCAGCACCCTGCCAGAGGTATGTGGAGACTTACAGTGTGTCAGGTCCCTGTCAGGGGTGTGTGGGGTCTCATAGTGTGTCAGGACCCTGTCAGGGGTGTGTGGGGTCTCACTGTGTGTCAGGACCCGGACAGGGTTGTGTGGGGTCTCACAGTGTGTCAGGACCCTGTCAGGAGTGTGTGGGGTCTCAGTGTGTCAGGTCCCTGTCAGGGGTGTGTGGGGTCTCACAGTGTGTTCTGACCCTGTCAGGGATGTGTGGGGTCTCACAGTGTGTCAGGACCCTGTCAATGGTGTGTGGGGTCTCACAGTGTGTCAGGACCCTGTCAGCGGTGTGTGGAGTCGCACAGTGTGTCAGGACCCTGTCAGGGGAGTGTGAGGTCTCACAGTTTGTCATGACCGAAACCAGGGCTATGTGGAGTCTCACAGTGTGTCAGGTCCCAGACAAGGGTGTTTGGGTTCTCACAGTGTGTCGGGACCCTGTCAGGGGTGTGTGGGGTCTCACAGTGTGTCGGGACCATGTCAGGGGTGTGTGGGGTGTCACAGTATGTCAGGACCCTGTCAGGGGTGTGTGGGTTCTCACAGTGTGTCGGGACCCTGTCAGGGGTGTGTGGGGTCTCACAGTGTGTCGGGACCATGTCAGAAGTGTGTGGGGTCTCACCTTGTGTCGGGACCATGTCAGGGGTGTGTGGGGTGTCACAGTGTGTCAGGACCCTGTTAGGTGTGTGTGGAGTCTCACAGTGTGTCAGGACCCTGTCAGGGGTGTGTGGGTTCTCACAGTGTGACAGGACCCTGCCAGCAGTGTGTGGGGTGTCACAGCGTGTCAGGACCCTGTCAGGGGTGTGTGCGGTCTCACAGTGTGTCAGGAACCTATCAGGGGTGTGTGCGGTCTCACAGTGTGTCAGAACCCTGCCAGGGGTGTGTGGGGTCTCACAGTGTGTTAGGAACCTGTCAGGGGTGTGTGGGGTCTCACAGTGTGTCAGGACCCTGTCAGTGGTGTGTGGAGTCTCACAGTGTGTCAGGACCCTGTCAGGGGTGTGTGGAGTCTCACAGTGTGTTAGGACCGTGTCAGGTATGTGTGGGGTCTCACAGTGTGTCAGGACCCTGTCAGGGGTGTGTGGGGTCTCACAGTGCGTCAGGAACCTGTCAGCAGTGTGTGGGGTCTCACAGCGTGTCAGGACCCCATCAGGTGTGTGTTGTTTCTCACAGTGTTTCAGTAACCTTCCGGGGTGGGGGGGGGGATTGTGGTCTCGCAGTGTGTCAGGACCTTGTCAGGGGTGTGTGGGTTCTCACCGTGTGTCGGGACCCTGTCAGGGGTGTATGGGGTCGCACAGTTTGTCTGGACCCTGTCAGGGGTGTGTGGGGTCTCACAGTGTGTCAGGACCCTGTCAGTGGTGTGTGGGGTCTCACTGTGTGTAAGGACCCTGTCAGGGGTGTGTGGGGTCTTAAAGTGTGTCAGGAATCTATCAGGAGTGTGGAAAGTCTCACTGTGTGTTAGGAACCTGCCAGGTCTGTGAGGTGTCTCACAATTTGTCAGGACCTGTCGGGGAATGTGTAGGCTCTCCAGACAATGTATTCGGGTGAAACAGGGAGCGTAAGAAAACATTGATTGTTGAAATGTTTACTTTAGAGAATGTGACAGTGGGAGAAATAATTTTCTTCAATAATCAGGGAGAGGTCTGTTCTGTATTCAGAAATAGATGTGGGAACTTTACTGCTGTGACTGTTCCCTCAGCAAACAGCATGAAGAACAGTGAAGAATAAGTTTGCCAGGAAATTGTAGAATATTACCAAATCCTTAGTGCAGGGGAACGGAGGGGTTTTATTGTCTGAATGTAGATGGGAAAAGCATTATCACAGGTGACAGAAACGTGAGCAGTTTGACCACTTCCTTTGGTGCCGTTTGAATATTAACATCTTTGGAATTTGTTCTTGGAAATGAGAGAGGCTGAATGAGGGTTGTGGTCCAGATTCTTTATATTTCTGTTCAAGGGCTTTGAGAAATCAGATAAAACATGGGCTACTTTAAGATTAATAATTTTTACGATATCTGTCTTCACCACGCTGTCTCCTCTGTTAAATGTGCAGTTGAGTAATCCAACTCAGTCTGTGATTATGAAGCCTTGCAATCTCTTTCGCCCATGCACTGCCTCGGGCTCCATTTTTACAGACACAGTGTGCTTACAGATGTACAATAGTGAGTTTCTTATCCAGACGGTCACAATTTAATTGATTGCAATATTATTTATAGATATTTTCAGTCCTTTCCACCTTTCTTGCCGTGATCCCACAACCCTCGGTTTCCCTGTCCTAATTCCCACCTCTCACCCTTCCACAGTGTCCATCACACATCCTCTCAATTTCAGCTTCTGTGGACTGAGCTGAAGATTTTGTCCCCATCACACCCTCAGTAACACTGTCTCCTGATGGGATTCCCAGTATTACTGAGTGGGATATTAAACTGGATAACTTTGGCAGTGTTTGCAGTAAGGAAGTGCAGATGTGTCTATAGTTGATTTCATATGCTGCTTTGGGGTTGAACAGACGAGTTGGGGTGCTACCTGCTTTTCTCATTATCATTGTTATTCGGTGCCGAGAACTTCAATGGACTCCCAGTTCAAAAATGATTTCCTGTAGGATCTGAGGTAATTAAGATGAGGCCTGTACCGGGGGTTGGGTGGTTGTAGGGAAAAAATTTCACCTTTCAGAATAAGACATTTCCCATAATTTCGGTCCTCAGATTGCCCTCTTCTCCATTCTGACTTGGGTGGAGGGATCTGTAGTTGCGGGACCCGGAGAGGAGTGAACTCTTTCAGCAAAGCCCCCATCTCTCTGCGTTGTTCCTCATGCTGTCCTGTGAAATCTCTCCCTCCAACAAAATATTTTCCCTGTGTCTCACTGTACTCTGTGTCACGGTGGAACATTTACCTGATCAAGTCCCCTTGGCTCAACAACGACATGGCCCTACATAATATCAACCTTCGTTGAAAACAGAGGTTTCTTCACTTACCTTTCAGCTCACTGGGAATCTCCGGTATGCATTGACGGACCGGAACACAACCTGTTCAGATTTAAAATAATTTCACACGTTTCAATTCCTCAAATTATAAGTATGTAATGTCTGAATACAAAATTAAATTAATCTCTGATACTCTCTCCCCATGTTCCTGTATTTCTTTCAGTATTTTGTCAAACTTTGGGACACCAATCCGCATTTTCACAAAGGTTTCCCACATCACCCTCCGGGCGCGGGAGCCTTTCTCCATCACCAGGCTCAGGAGGAGTTTAGAACTGTCCGCCCACTCTCCCTTATCAGCGAGATCAGAGATTTTCTGTGAAGAGTAACAGTGAACATATTGGGGACTGACAGATTCACACAGAGAATGAGAAGTAAATGATGTGCTCTGTAACGGGATCACACTGAGCAGTCACCCGGACGGGTGCTGATCCTGTCTGGACATGGACTGTACATTCTGAGTGCAGAGCACACGGAGGGACATTCACCGTGAACCTGGTCCACCAGTCAATGAGATCCTGGTTGGTCTGTGACCGCTTCATTGACGTGGCTCCAAATCCATAAATAATTCCTCACTGGATTTGACGGTGTAAAACAGAAATCAGAAAATAACGATCACAGATGAAGAAAGAAGTCAGGAGGGTTTTTATAACAGAGTGAGCAGTCTCAGAGAAGTTGCAGAAAAGATGATGTGATTCATCTCCTCAGTCCGCCAGTGTCCAGCATGACAGCGGATTACCAGCTGACACCTGATGCCTTTTCCAGTGGAGGTTTATTCAGTGATTACACATTAGAACATGGCAGTATTCCCCGATTCACACTGTTTGCAGTTACAGATTGTAACACAATCATTGCCACACAGAACAGAACACACTGGAGCTCCTGTGGCACCCACAAATGATGTCCTGGTTCTCACTGACATCCTGCCGTCACGCTGCACGTTCATCCCAAACCGAAACCTCCTGTCATATTTCCATTTAATACTGTAAGCCCACACAACTGTTACCTGCTCAACTCACTCTGAACATTGAGCAGCAACCCACCAGTCCGCGGGGTCTTTTCACCCCTTTCCATCACTGGTTCAGATTCACATGTTTGTGATTGCAGGTACCGTATTTATTTCCCTGTTGTTCTTTTATGTTATTTAATATCCGATGAGTTAGAATTCAACACCCATCAGTGCTGTGATGTGTGAAAATTCAAACTCATTCTCCCTCACACTCACCCGATGTTCCTCTCCGCTGAACTGATTCTCGGCCATTAACGCCAGGCTCACTCCATGCACCCCTCCTTCCATCGCCTGCTCCAGCCTGTCCTGGTAGATATCTGTCAACTGCAGGAGCTGGGAATCGTCCCAGCTTTCCAGGAGCTCGGTGATTGCTGAGCCCGGACCTGTGATGGAGAATGAGGAGCATTAAAGAAATTGCTGACCCAATATTGGGCAGTAACTTTCTTTCTGGAACCTAAAGATGGTGGGGCAGGTCACCAAACACAGTGTAAAATAAGTACGGTAGGTGTAGAGAGGTCTGGAGACGAGAGTCAAATAGGGAGCGGTCAGAGATCCGGTGCTGAGGCGGGGCGGGTGGTGAGCCGGAGGTGGGATAGAAAGCTGGTAGGGAGAGGGAGGGGGAAGGGAAGGTGCGGAAGACGGACAGGATAGGGGAAGGGAAGGAGGGATGTGACGGAGAGGAGAGGGGGAAGGGAGGGGTTGGGAGAGACGGAGAGGAGAGGGGGAAGGGAGAGGTGGGGAGAGACGGAGAGGAGAGGGGGAAGGGAGGGGTGGGGAGAGATGGAGAGGAGAGGGGGAAGGGAGAGGTGGGGAGAAACAGAGAGGAGAGGGGGAAGGGAGGGGTGGGAGAGAGGGAGAGAAGAGGGGAAAGGGAGGGATAGGGAGAGATGGAGAGGGGAGGGGAAGGGAGGGGAGTTGAGAGATGGAGAGGAGGGGGAGAAGGAGTGGTGGGGAGAGAGGGAGAGGAGAGGGCTAAGTGAGGGTTGTGGAGAGACTGAGAGGAGAGGGGGAAAGGAATAGTGGGGAGAGGGAGAGGAGAGTGGGAAGGGAGGGGTGGGTAGAAGGAGAGGAGAGGGGGAAGGGAGGGGTGGGTAGAGGGAGAGGAGAGGGGGAAGGAAGGTGTGGGGAGTGAAGTGGAGGAGAGGGGGAAGGGAGGGGTGGGCAGATAGAGAGATGAGGGGGAAGGGAGTGGTGAGGCAAAAGGGAGAGGAGGGGGGAGGGGTGGAGAGACAGAGAGGAGAGGGAAGGGAAGGGTGGGGAGTGTCTGAGAGGAGAGGGAGAAGGGAGGGGTCGGGAGAGACGGAGAGGAGTGGGGGAAGGGAGGGTGGGGAGAAACAGAGAGGAGGGGGAAGGGAGGGGTGGGGAGAAACAAAGAGGAGGGGAGAGAGGAAGAGAAGGGGGGAAGGTAGAGATGGAGCGGAGAAGGGGAAGGGAGGAGAGGTCAGAGATGGAGAGGAGGGGGAAGGGAAGGGTGGGGACCGAAAAGAGAGGCAGAAAGGAGCGGTGGGGAGAGAGGGAGAGGAGAGGGGTAAGTGAGGGTCATGGAGAGTGAGAGGAGAGGGGGAAGGGCATGGGGAGAGACGTTGACGAGAGGGCGAAGGGAGGGATGGGGCGAGAGGACTGGAGAGACGGAAGAGTGGGGTGTGTGGAGACGGAGATGAGAGGGGGAAGGGAGAGAGGAAGGGAGGGATGTGGCGAGATGGAGGGGGAAGGGATGGGTGCGGAGAGAGTGAGAGGAGAGGGCGGAGGGAGGGATGTGGAGAGACAGAGAGGAGTGTAACGGAGCGGTGGGGAGAGACAGAGGAGAGGGGAAAGGGAGCGCTGGGTAGAGACGGAGTGGTGGGGGGAAATGATTGGTGGGGAGAGGGAGAGTAGAGCAGGATGGGAGGGGTGGGGAGTGACAGAGAGGAGAGAGAGGAGGGGTGGGGAGGAACGGAGGGATGGGGAGGGGGAGGGAGGGGTGGGGAAAGACGCAGAGGCGAGGGGGAAGGAAGGGGTGGGGAGTGACAGAGAGGAGAGAGGGAAGGGGGTGGGGAGGAACGGAGGGATGGGGAGGGAGAGGTGAGGGGGAGGGAGGGGTGGGGAATGATGCAGAGGCGAGGGGGAAGGGACGGGTGTGGAGAGATGGGGAAGAGAGGGGGTAGGGAGGTGTGGAGAGTGAGGGAGAGGAGAGGGTGAAGGGAGGGGTGGGATTAGTTGGAGAGGAGTGAAGGTAGGGGTGGGGAGTGCTGGACAGGAGAGGTGGAATGGAGGGTTGGACAGAGATGTATAGGAGAGGGGGAAGGGAGCGGTGGGGAGAGATGGAGAGGGGATTTTACTCCTTCCACGTGTGACTGTTCCCTTAGGGATGTTAACTCTCTCATCTCTCTGCTGATTTCACAAATATTTTGTGAAGTGCAGACACTGCATTAAACCCAGATACAGAGTCAAGGCAATTGCCGACATACCCGTGACCTTTCCGGATATTGACATCACTGGAACTCTTTCACTACCCGCCCGTTCAGCCATGTTGAGGACAGTTGTCGTGAGATTTTGCTGCGATGTATCAAACAGAATTAACAGTAGAGCATCAGGCATTAATTGAAGTATAAAGGAGAACACTGTTTTGTTGTTAAGCAGAACAACACACTTCCAAACATCTTGGGCCTATCCACTGAAGACTTGATACGACCTAATCGACCTGCGCCCATCCACCCACAATCACAGAATACCCATTTCCCCTCTATCCCTGGATTGTTCACTTTTCGGGGATTCCCCGGAGTATCTACTCGCTGTATTACAGGCAACTCCCTTTATAGAACCAATCTTGTGTCCTGGACTGTGAGTGATTTGTCAATGGAATGGCGAGGCAGATTGATCAGACAACACGCTCTGCTTTGGTCCTCCTACCATTGGTGGCGCTCTGGTGAGTAATGGATAGCTGTTCCAGCAGTGTTAGGTGAAGCATTTCTGCTGACCAATGGGACGTCTATTCCTCTCGTCACTGGATTATACAGATTTCTCAGTCACACCTGATTCTCACCGTCTCCTTTCAGTTTAACATCGGCTGGCATTGACAACTATGGCAATATATGTGGTTTGAGTCTACATAGAAATACTCTACATCCTGAACAATGCAGTCTTGTTCAATGAACAATGAATCCTGAACAATGCAGTCTATAGTCTTTTCTGGCATCTTGTCCAGAAACCACATTTTCTCTGGCAGGATTTTAAGATCATTGTTAGCACCTAATCTCCGGTCAAGATTTATTTTTGCATTCATCTGGCTATTATCAGATAGTTACATGGCACCTTGTTAAACACAATGCAGACCCACCATACATCAAAAACAGCAAGCTGGCAAAAACAGATTGACAATAACTAAAACAAAATGCTGGAATTATTGAACAAGGCAGACGGTACGTTGATACTTCGGGTCGAAGACCGTGTAATCAAAGCTGAGACTATCTGTATCAGCCATGTATCTGCTCTCTGTCTGCATTGTATTCTGTGTAGCGTATTTATGATTTTCTTATGCTGTGGGGTGGGGTGGGGTGGGGTGGGGTAGGGAGGGGTAAAAGTGAAGGGAATCAGTTAAATATCTGTGCTTTGTTCACAGCTGGGAACTGACGGATGTCATACCTTTGATTATTATCCACTCCAATACACTGAATTTACACTCGGGTGGACTTGAGTTCCATCACTACAAGATTGCATGTTAACTGATTTCTAATAAAGGATCGAATACACCAACCTTTACAATCACCAACTTTTGCAATCGCTATTGGAGTTGAGGACACATCATACAACCATAACAAATCGTTGGGGGTCGCGAACAATGACAAATTTGTTTGGCTACACTCTCAACAAATGTTTCTCAATCTGATGATTATTTGAAATATAGGACCATAAGATATAGGAGCAGAGGTAGGTCATTCGGCCCATCCAGTCTGCTATGCCATTCAATCATAGACTGATCTAATTCTTCTAGTCATCCCCACTCCCCTGCTTTCACCCCATATCCTTTGATGTGCTGGTTAATCAACAACCTGTATATCTCTGCGTTAAATACACCTAAGGACTTAACCTCCACAGCCGTTCGTGGCAACAAATTCAATAGCTTTACCACCCTTTGACTAAAGTAACTTCGCATCTCTGTTCTAAGTGGATGTCCATCAATCCTGAAGTTGTGTCCTTTTGTCCTGGAATCCCCTGCCATGGGAAATAACTTTGCCATACCTAATCTTCTCAGGCCTTTTGACATTTGGATTTTTTCTATGAGATTCCCTCCCTCATTCTTCTGAACTCCAGGGAACACAGCCCAAGAGCAGCCAGGTGTTCAATAGACGGTAACCCGTTAATTACTGGAATCATTCTGGAGAATCTTCTCTGAACCCTCTCCAATGTCAGTATATCACTTCTAAATTAAGGAGCCCAAAACTGCACACAATATTCCAAGTGTGTCTCACGAGTATCTTATGGAGCCCCAACATCACATCCCTGCTCTCATATTCTATACCTCTAAAAATGAATGCTAACATTGTATTCGCCTGCTTCACCACGGACTCACCCTGGAGGTTAACCTTTTGGGGTATCCTGCACAAGGACTCCAAGTCATTTTGCATCTCTGCATTTTGAATTCTCTCCCCATCTAAATAACAGTCTGCCCATTGATTGCTTCCACCAAAGTGCCTGACCATACACTTTCCAACATTGTATTTCATTTGCCACTTCTTTGCCTATTCCCCTAAACTATCTAAGTCTATCTACAGACTCTCTTATTCCTCAACACTACCAGCTCCTCCACCTACATTAGTTTCATCGGCAAATTTAGCCAGTAATCCATTAATCCCATAGTCCATATCGACATACATCGTAAAAAGCAGTGGTCCGAACATCGACCCCTGAGGATCTCCACTGGTAACTGGCAGCCAGCCAGAATAGGATCCCTTCTTTCCCACTCTTTGTTTTCTGCCGATCAGCCTGCACACTCAAATTTCAATGTGAACTCGATCATATTGTGATTACTGTTCCCTAAGTGTTCCTTAACCTTAAGCTCCCTTATCACTTCTGGATCATTGCACAACAGCCAATCCAGCACAGACGATTCCCGACTGGGCTCAACAACAAGCTGTTCTTAAAAAAAAAACATCCCTTTGACATTCTACCATTTCATTCTCTTGAGGTCCAGTACTAACCTGGTTTACCTAACTCACTTTCATGTTAAAATCCCCAACGATTATCATGATATTGCCCTTCTGACAGGCCTTTTCTATCTCCTGCTGTAAATTGTAATCCACATCGCGGCTGCTGTTTGGAGGCCTGTATAAAGCTGCCATTAGGGTCCTTATACACTTTCCATTTAACTCAACCCATATCGACTCTACACCTTCCAATGGTATGTCATCCCTTTCTAATGATTTAATATTAGTTCTTCTAGACAGGGCCATATCACTCCCATATCTGCCTACCAATCTATCTCTCCGATACACAGTGTATCCTTGGACATTCAGTTCCCAATGGAAGCCATTCTTTAGCCAAGATTCAGAGATGGACACTACGTCATAGTTGCCAATCTGCAGCTGAATTTCAAGATCGTCCATTTTATTCCATATGCTGCGTGCATTCAAGTACAACACTCTCAGTCCAGCATTTGTTGCTTCTGTTTTAATTGCACCATGACTCTATTGCCTGTAACTCATGCCACTGGCTGTGATTAAGCCTCAGCTCCTGCCTGTCATTTCTATCATCTCTAATGCAGGTTATCTTCGATTTATTTCTGTTCTCCCCTTCCTCAGCCCAATCACTCCAGTTCCCACCCTCTGTTAAACCCTGCCTAACAGCACTATTAACCCTGCCTACTCAGATAATTTGACTTCAGGTGTAATCCGTCCTTTTTGTACAGGTGGTCCCTTCCCCAAAAGAGCCCCCAATGAATCAGGAACCCTAAACCCTGCCCCCTACACCAGTTTCTCAGCCACGCATTAATATGCCAGATCATGACATTGTCATGGTCCGGTCCATGGAATCGGCATTCCGGTTCACCATCCCGTCCAAGTTCCTTATTCTAGGTTTTCCTGTTTCCCCCAGCATCCCCTTGTTTGGGCTGGCTTTGTAAACAGCTTCAGGATTCAGCCTCTGGCGGCTGGATTATTCCTGCCCAAACCCCCTGCCCCTATCCCTTCCCTTCACTTTCCTCCTGGTGCCTCACCTTGCCTCGCTGTACCATGCCTGGAGCCTAATTAATTAATAGTAAACATTAATAGGAGATTTTAGAACACTATTAGGACACGATGCTGTGCCCATTTCTATTTTTAAACTTTCAATGTACGATCGAGTAGGGACAAGTTTTCAAGACGTTCCTGGACTCCTAAAATAACTTCAAAAACCACCAGATCTTACTGTTTTTAAAAGCAAACCTCATTGAAATTTGAACACCGCTTGCAAGTAGAATGATCTCAGAGAACAAATATATAATCGTCCCTCACACCGCAACATCTGGAGGTGATATCCTTCTGTTCACAGTAAAACCAGTATAATAAGGCTATTTGGTCCATCCAGTCTGATCCAACCTTATTCTCCTACGTTCTTCCTTAAATCCTCAATCTCCTTACAGTCATGAACATAATAGTCTCAGCTGTATCACAATAACAGCCTCCAACCCCCCATGTGGAAACAATTTGCACAGATTAACCATTAGCCGAAGAAATTCCTCTCATCTCAGTTTTAAAGGGAAGTTTCTTTATTCTGAAGGTGCAACCTTGGATTTCAGACTCTCTGACCAATGGAAATATCCTCTCCACGTCCACTCAATTCAGGCTATTCAACATTCAGAGGTTTAAGTAAGATCGCACCCTGTCCCGTCGCTCTGAACTCCACTGAGCACAGGCCCAGAACCATCAAACGCTCCTCATAGTTAAAGCCTGTCATTCCTGTCATCATTCTTGTGAACATTGTTAGCAACACCTGTACTGAACACATTTTCAGGCAAATCGGTACCAGGAGAATTTACGGGAAACAAAAACAGTGATGATTTTATTGTTCTCAAAACATTACAAAAAGAGCACCTACGTACAATTATCAGGAGATTTAAATCATTCCAGAGTGAATGTAATTAAAAAAGTAATCTGCAATTATTTGAAACGGTCAGCAGGTAAGGAACAGCTGTGGGGAGAGGAACTAAGTAACAATTCAGGTTCCCAACCTTTCGGTAGAATGGCTTCAAACATTTTCCGCTTGTAGTGCGGATCTCCAGCGTCCTGACTTTCTCAAACCTAAATGTAACGCACACAAACTAGTGCAAGATCTTAGCAGGCCGTCCCAGCCTCTAAAATGTTGACTGTTTACTGTTCTTCATAGATTCTGTCTAGCCTGTTGAGTTCCTCCAGCATTTTGTGTGTGTTAACTTGAGTTTCTGTTTGATTTCCGCTGCCTGACAGACAGGTGACAGTGGGGGGAAATTTCCACATACGGTTTGAACACTGGACTGTGTCTATTTCTACTGTTCTAAACACAGAACAGCCCATTTAATCTCAGCATTTGGAACAGGAGCTTATCCTCTCCTCAGAAAAGCAGTCTTTGCTTCCAAAGGAACTTCAGAAACAAATATCTGAGCCCAGAAGAAAAACACCCGTTCAACACCTTAAGAAAACTTAGTGGCCCGATCCTCGGCTCCGTTTTACCTAGGTCAAAAACTGTGGTATCAGGATCCAGATATGCGATAAAACAGGAGCGGGAGATGGGATCACCACGGGTCACCCACCTGAACTGGTAATTTTCCTTCTCACCCCACAAACACTACCTACCCACCGCTGCATTTTCCAAATTATTTCATATTTACACCAGTTACATTTTAATTTTAAAAAATTCCCTCTGTATCTTCCCCGATCCCTTCACTCCATCACCGGCTCACAGAGTTACCGGTTCGATTCACATCCCGGTCCGACACACAATTCAGACCCAAACAGGAAATATGCAGATTTCATTTAAATCACTTCTATGTGTACAAACACTAATTTCTATTCACATTCCTCCGGCCTCACTGAACAGGAACACTGAAACGTCAAGTGTGAAACAGGAGGAGGAGGCCATTCAGCCCCTCTAACTATCAACAAGATGGCGGCTGCTCTTCCATCTCAGCCACATGTTTCTCCACGATCCTCATTTCCTCGATCCCGTCGGTCTCCACACATCTGCCGATCTCTGTTTTACGTGAGGATGATCACTGAGTCTTCACCACCCTCTATGGTGGTGAATTACAGACATTCACCACCCTCGGAGTGGAGACATTCCCCCTCAACTCAGTCCCGGACAGTCCGCCCCTTTTTTCAGAGACTGGGATCCCTGGTTCAACCAGTAAGGATGTTGTGCATTTCAATGTGTCCACCTCTCCGTCTTCGACTCTCTAAGTCTAAATGAAAGGGTTATCACTTTTGATCTTTCTTCATATGATGATCCCACCATTCCAGGGATCAGTCAGGTGAATCCTCTTTGCACTCTCTATAACAAATACTCTCTAACCTCTTTGTTAATCCTCTATGGAATTAATTTCCATCTTCTGCAGCCCCGTATTGCCCCAACCACTCACCTCCCACCCTTGTCACTATTTCCACCTTCCCACCTCCCCCTCACCTGGATCCACCTCTCACTCCCCAGCTCTTGCCCCATACCCACCCCTCACCTCTTTTCTCTGACTATTTCCCGTCCACTCTCAGTCCAGAGGGATGGTCTCAGCCCGAAAAATTTACCTCCACAGATGCTGCCCGACCCACTGAGTTCCTCCGGCAGTTTGTTCTTTGGTTATGGGGAGCGGGATTTTACACCATATTCCAGGTACAATCTCAACAGAGCCCAAATAATTGTTAAAGTCATTTCACTCTGATATCCAATAACTTTTACGATAAATTCAATGTAGTTTTGACTTCCTTCCCCACCCACTGCACCTTAGTCCCTCACCATTTAAACCATTTAGTGTTTCTGTTTCTCCTACAGAAGTGGGTGATGTCACATTTCCCACATTGGACCAGCTGACCTGTTGTTCCCACTCACTCCTTTTGCCTCAGTTACGCTGAAATCTCTCGAGAACAGACACAGAAAATAGAACCGTACAGCACAGGAACAGGCCCTTAGGCCCACAATATTGTACTCAACCAATTAAATTTTTTTACCAAAATGTTAACCAATCAAATCCCTTCTGCCTACAAAATTTCCACAATACTTCTATTTTCCTCACATCCGTGTGCCTATCGAAACGTCCCTGAGAAGTCCCCAATGTATCTGCCTTTAGCACCACCCCAGGCAGCACATTCTAGTGACCCACCACTCTCTCTGTAAGAAACACTTGCCCTTGACATCTCCTTTCAAACTACCCCTTTACTCCTTGAATGTATGGCCTCTGGTGTTAGACATTGCTACCATTGTAAAAGATCTTGTCTGTCTACTCCATATATGCTTCGCATAATCTTATAAACGTCCATCCAGTCCCTCCCTAGCCTGAGCCGCTCCGGAGAAAACAACCCAAATTTGCCCAGCCTCTCGTTATAGCTCCTGCCCTCTAATCCGGGCAGTGTCCTGGTAAACCTCTTCTGCGCCCTGTCCAAAGTCCCGACATCCTTCCGAGAATGGGAGCGATCAGATCTGTCTGAAACACTCCAGATGTGGTCTAATCGAGTTTTATGAATTGTGAATGCAATATCTTGACTGATAAAGGCAAAGATGCCATTTGCCTTCTTAACCACCCTGTCAATCTGTGTAGCTACTTTCAGGGAGCGATGAACTTGGACTCCAAGATCCCTGTGCTCATCGACATTTTAAGGGTCTTACATTTAACAGTGTACTGTCTCTTTACATTCCACCTACCGAGGTTCCAATATGATCATCACTAATCAAATCTCCCTCAGATTTCTCAGGTCCTGCTGAATTTATTGTCAAGTGTACAATAGAAACATAGAAACATAGAAATAGGTGCAGGAGTAGGCCCTTCGGCCCTTCGAGCCTGCACCACTATTCAGTATGATCATGGCTGATCATCAAACTCAGAACCCTGTACCTGCTTTCTCTCCATACCCCCTGATCCCTTTAGCCACAAGGGCCATATCTAACTCCCTCTTAAATGTAGCCAATGAACTGGCCTCAAACTGTTCTCTGTGGCAGAGAATTCAATAGATTCACCTCTCTCTGTGTGAAGAAGTTTTTCCTCATCTTGGTCCTAAAAGGCTTCCTTCCCCTTTAACCGTAAACTGTGACACCTCGTTCTAGACGTTCCCAACATCGGGAACAATCTTCCTGCATCTAGCCTGTCCAATCCCTTTAGAATTTTATACGTTTCAATAAGATCTCCCCTCAATCTTCTAAATTTCAGCTAGAATAAGCCAAGTCGATCCAGTCTTTCTTCATATGAAAGTCCTGCCATCCCAGGAATCAATCTGGTGAACCATCTTTGTACTCCCTCTATGGCAAGAATATCTCCTCAGATTAGGGGACCAAAACTGCACACAATACTCCAGGTGTACTCTCACCAAGGCCTTGTACAACTGCAGTAGAACCTCCCCGCTCCTGTACTCAAATCCTCTTGCTATGAATGCCAACAAACCATTGGCCTTTTTCACCGCCTGCTGTACCTGCATGCCCACTTTCAGTGACTGGTGTACAATGACACTCAGGTCTCGTTGTACCTCCCCTTTTCCTAATCGGCCACCATTCAGATAATAATCTGTTTCCCTGTTTTTGCCACCAAAGTGGATAACCTCACATTTATCCACATTAAATTGCATCGACCATGAATTTGCCCACTCACCTAACCTATCCAAGTCACCCTGCATCCTCTTAGCATCCTCCTCACAGCTAACACTGCCACCCAGCTTCGTGTCATCCGCAAACTTGGAGATGCTGCTTTTAATTCCCTCGTCTAGATCATTAATATGTATTGTAAACAACTGAGGTTCCAGCACTGAGCCTTGCGGTACCCCACTAATCACTGCCTGCCATTCTGAAAAGGTCCCATTTATTCCCACTCTTTGCTTCCTGTCTGCAAACCAATTCTCTATCCACATCAATACCATACCCCCAATACCGTGTGCTTTAAGTTTGCATACTAATCTCCTGTGTGGGACCTTGTCATAAGCCTTTTGAAAATCCAAATATACCACATCCACTGGTTCTCCCCATCCACTCTAGCAGTTACATCCTCAAAAAATTCTATAAGATTCGTCAGACATGATTTTCCTTTTACAAATCCATGCTGACTTTGTCCGATGATTTCACTGCTTTCCAAATGTGCTGTTATCACATCTTTGATAACTGACTCTAGCATTTTCCCCACCACCGTTGTCAGGCTAACCGGTCGATAATTCCCCAGTTTCTCTCTCCCTCCTTCTTTAAAAAGTGGGGTTACATTAGCCACCCTCCAGTCCTCAGGAACTAATCCAGAATCTAAAGAGTTTTGAAAAATTATCACTAATACATCCACTATTTCTTGGGCTACTTCCTTACGCACTCTGGGAAGCAAACCATCTGGCCCTGGGGATTTATCTGCCTTTAATCCCTTCAATTTACCTAACACCAGTTCCCTACTAACAAGTTTTTCCCTCAGTTCCTCCATCTCACTAGACCCTCGGTCCCCTACTATTTCTGGAAGATTATTTATGTCCTCCTTAGTGAAGACAGAACCAAAGTAGTTATTCAATTGGTCTGCCATGTCCTTGTTCCCCATGATCAATTCACCTGTATCTGACTTTAAGGGACCTACATTTGTCTTAACCAATTTTTTTCTTTTCATATATCTATTAGAGCTTTTACAGTAAATTTTTATGTTTCCTGCTAGGTTTCTCTCATAATCTTTTTCACTTTCCTAATTAAGCCCTTTGTCCTCCTCTGCTGGACTCTGAATTATTCCCAGTCCTCAGGTATGCCGCTTTTTCTGGCTAATTTGTATGTTTCTTCTTTGGAATTGATACTATCCCTAATTTCCCTTGTCTGCCACATGTGCACTACCTTCCCTGGTTAATTCTTTTGCAAAACTGAGATGAAAAATTGTTGTAGTTCATCTACAAAATGCGATCTTTAAATGCTTGCCATTGCATATCCACCGTAAAGTATCATTTGCCAGTCTATCTTTGCTAATTCACGTCTCATACCTTCAAAGTAACCCTTCTTTAAGTACAGAACCTTTGTTTCTGAATTAACTATGTTACTCTCCATCTTAATGAAGAATTCCACCATATTATGGTCACTCTTACTGAAGGGGCCTCGCACGACAAGATTGCTAACTAATCCTTCTTCGTTACTCAATACCCAGTCTAGAATGGCCTGCTCTCTAGTTGGTTCCTCGACATGTTGGTTCAGAAAACCATCCCGCATACATTCCAAGAAATCCTCTTCCGCAGTACCCTTACCAATTTGGTTCACCCAATCTATATGTGGATTGAAGTCACCCATTATAACTGGTGTTCCTTTATTGCACGCACTTCTAATTTCCCATTTAATGCCATCCTCAAACTCACTACTACTGTTAGGTGGCCTGTACACAACTGCCAACAGCATTTTCTGCCCCTTAGTGTTATGCAGTTCGACCCATATCGATTCCACATCCTCCAGGCTAATGTCCTTCCTTTCTATTGCATTAATCTCCTCTCTAACCAGCAACACTTCCCCACCTCCTTTTCTTTCCTGTCTATCCCTCCTGAATATTGAATATCCCTGGATGTTGAGTTCCCATCATTGGTCACCCTGGAGCCATGTCTCTGTCATCCCAACTATATCATATTCATTAATAACTATCTGCACATTCAATTCATCCACCTTGTTATGAATGCTCCTTGCATTGACACACAAAGCCTTCAGGCTTGTTTTTACAACACTTAGCCCTTATACAATTATGTTGAGAAGTTGTCCTTTTTGATTTTTGCCCTGGATTTTCCTGCCTGCCACTTTTATTTTTCAAGTTACTACTTTTTACTTCTACCCTCATTTTACACCCCTCTGTCTCTCTGCACTTGTTCCCATCCCCCTGTCACATTAGTTTAAATCCTCCTGAACAACAGTAGCAAACGCTCCCCAAAGGACATAGGTCCTAGTCCAGTCCAGGTGCAGACCGTCCTGTTTACACCGGTCCCACCTCTCTCAGAACTGGTTCTAATGCCCCAGAAATTTGAATCCCTCCCCCTTGCACCATTTTTGAAGCCCCGTATTCAGGAATACAGGAAAGTGCAGGTATAGAGGAACACTGACTTCTAGCAGCATCGCAGGCAAGTACATCCAGATGATACACGAACATAAATTATACAAAACCTCTGTCAGTAACATATAAAATATCTTTTTTATGTCGTCAACAATATACAGATTTTTGTGACGTGGCCAATTTACAGGTCAGCAGTCCGCCGGTGTTTGTGC
Organism: Hemitrygon akajei; assembly: GCF_048418815.1. Lineage (NCBI taxonomy): Eukaryota > Metazoa > Chordata > Chondrichthyes > Myliobatiformes > Dasyatidae > Hemitrygon > Hemitrygon akajei. The sequence goes on along the minus strand of NW_027331933.1, from coordinate 7,415,425 downwards.
ACCAATATGGTTAATCCCTCTGCTCACCACCACCATGGGCTCGGACATTTCCACAGATGATTCCCTCCTATCCCCACTGTGGAAACCATCCTCTCCGACACCTCTAACACCATCTTTATCCTTTCAATAAAATCCCCCCCCACTTCTTCAGGCGGGATCTCTCGCACCCCGGGGAGCCGGCATCAAACCGATGGACAAGCAGTCTCCTCCTGCCTCTCAGCCATACATCAGACACCTGCTGCAGAAGGTGGTTCACAAACACCCCCAACTTCCCTCGGAAGGAAATGGAGATAAACAAAAAAGGGGAACATTTACTTTGAGGTTTGTTCCACTTTGACGGAGAGTTTGGAATGGGAGTGGGAGACTGTTCTATGGTGGTACCACCCTCTCGACTGGTCCGCCTCCACTATTGGGTGTAACCAGTAATTGACATCTCTTCACATCAATGAGAATAACGTAGCTTGTATATGCTCTGTTGACAGCGCCGGTGGGTGTGGGCTGACGTGATTGGTACCTCAGCCGTTAACACATCTCAATGCCAGCCGGGCGGCGTTGTTGAGTGAACTCGGCCTGTTCTCCTTGGAGCGACAGAGGATGAGAGGTGAACTGATAGAGCTGTATAAGATAATGAGAGGCATTGATCTTGTGGATAGTCAGAGGCTTTTCCCCAGCACTCAAATGGCTACAACGAGAGGGCATAGTTTTAAGGTGCTTGGAAGTCTGTACAGAGAAGATGTCACGGGTAAGTTTTTTACGCATAGAATGGTGATTGCGTGGAATGGGCTACCGGTGACGTTGGTGAAGGCGGATATGATAGGCTTGTTTAAGAGACTCTTGGATAGGTACATGGAGCTCAGAAAAATAGCGGGCTATGTGCAAACCTAGGTAGCTCTAAGGTAAGGACACGTTCAGCACAGCTTTGTGGGCCGAAGGGCCTGTATTGTGCTCTGGGCTTTCTATGTGTCTATTAGTGTGACGTAAAGTACCGCACACGTGTCGGTAGGTCCTGGTGTGGGAGGCACTTGTATTTTAAAACACCCGAATGGCCGTTTATTCTGGTTTCAGAGCGACAACGAAATCAATCCTGGGATTTGCTCGGCTGTGCCATTGTTGGAGTGTGTAGCACCCTATTTGTCTCGAGTTTGGTCACAAAATCTCGACTGATTTGGGAGAACTATCGAGGCTGATCTGCTTTCGAGTAGATTAATCAACGCAGAGATTCGCTGTTCAGTATTTTGAAAAAAAACACATCTGTTTTACAAATGTAAACCAGAATTGCCAGCGGGGTCCAAACAGTGTATTAGTCAAAAGAAAACCTCTCGTCCCTGCAGTCTTTGTCTCCTGGTAAACTCAACACCCTGACAGTGTGGACCACAGGTAACCTTTCCTCCAATAGCCAGGGGATCACTCAGAGAGCTGGTCACTGAGAGGAATTATATTTGTTAATTGTTAAAATTTGCCCAGATTCAGATGGATGGAGTTGATGTGGAGATCGGGAGGGTCGCACAGAAAGGGCCGGACAGCTGAACCCTCTCCATTGTCCATCCGACCGCCGACAAATGGTGGGTCCACGGGGATCTTCGGCCACTTGTGGCCACCCGAGGTCCCCTAACCTCTAAAGTTGCCGAGGGGTCTGTGTTGGGGTCGTGGAAAGACACACGGAGTCTGCAGCAGGATTAACATGGAATCGGGAGCTCGCCTTTCCGTTTAACACCGTGATGCCCAGCTCACCGAGTTACTCATAAATTCCATCCCCTGACTCTGGGGCATATACTTAAAGCACAAAGTTGGATGTAAATCGTTCATCTATTTAATGCTTGTTTTCAGCTCACCATATAAAAGAAATTATATCTCTCTTCAAATGCAGTCATTATACCAGGTTACATTATTTAAATTGTCAGAGCTTTTCCAGTCAATATAACAATACTATACACATAAATGGGCCACACATCCCTCAAAACTGATGCTGCAGGTAATGAAATCACGGCTGATCTGATCTGATCTGAAATTTCATTCCATATTCCCCCATGTCCATCCCTGTAAACTACTGTTTATCAAGAATCTCGGCCTTCAACAGAATCAAAGGCTTTGCTTCCACTGGCCATTGAGGAGAAGAGTTCAAAACATCCTCAATCAACACATGAACCAATAGATGTATCTGTCTGAAATTAGAAATTCTGAAAATGGAACAGGTGTTTGCTGTACAAATCCTGCACCTTCGCTTTGAAGCAGGTGGCCATTGTTCTAGAACTGTTCTTAATCTTTACTAAGCCTGTGGAAAATGTCAATCGTGCAAACAGTTAACATAGAAAAACAAGGAACATAGAAAACCTGCAGCACAATACAGACACTTCGGTAAACAACGTTGTGCCAAACGTAAACCTATCTTAGAAATTACTAGGGTTACCCATAGCCCTCGATTTTTCTAAGCTCCATGTACCTATCCAACAGTCTCTTAAAAGAGCCTATCGTATCCGCTTCCACCATCGTTGCCGGCAGCCCATTACACCACTCACCAGTCTCTGTGTAAAAAAAGTTACCCCTGACATCTCTTCTTACTGACTCCCAAGCACCTTAAACATGTGCCCTCTTGTGGCAGCCATTTCAGCCCTGAGAAAAAGCTTCTGACTATCCGCACGATCAATGCCTCTCACCATCGTATACATCTCTATATGGTCAACACTCATCCTCCGTCGCTCCAAGGAGAAAAGGCCAAGTTCACTCAACCTGTTTTGATAAGGCATGTTCTTCAATCCAGGCAACATCCTTGTAAATCTCCTCTGCACCCTTTCTATGGTTTCCACATCCTTCCTGTAGTGAGGCGACCAGAACTGAGCACGGGGTCATATATAGCTGCAACATTACTTCTTGGCTCCTAAATTCATTTCCACAATTGATGAAGGCCAATACACACCGAATGCCTTCTTAACCATGGAGTCAAACTGCGCAGCAGCTTTGAGCGTCCTATGGACTCGGACCCCAAGATCCCTCTGATCCTCCACAGGGCCAAAAATCATACCATTAATACTATATTCTGCCATCATATTAGACCTACCAAAATTAACTATTTCACGCTTATCTAGATTGAACTCCATCAGCCACTTCACAGCCCAGTTCTGCATCCAATCAATGTCCCGCTGTAACCTCTGACAGACCTCCACACTACTCACAACACCGCCAGCATTTGTGTCATCAGCAAACTTACTAACCCATTCCTCCACTTCCTCATCCAGGTCAATTATAAAAACTACGAAGAGTAAGGGTCCCAGATCAGATCCCTGAGGCACACCCCTGGTCACCATGCAGACTATGACCCGGCTACAACCACTCTTTGCCTTCACTGGGCAAGCCAGCTCTGGATCCACAAAGCAATGTCCCCTTGGATCCCATGCCTGCTTACTTTCTCAATAAGCCTTTCATGTGGTACCTTATCAAATGCCTCGCTAAAATCCACATACACCACATCTACTGCTCTACCTTCGGAAATGTGTTTAGTCACAACATCAAAAAATTCTAACACTAGGAACAGAAAAAGCAAAGCTGCCAGAAGTGGCTCAAAATAAACAAATATCTCCTTGAATGCTGATACAATTCAGAGACAACTTGTTGTTTGGAAATAAAGATCCGAAATAAATATCTGAAACTGAATTATTCTTAAGTCAATTCCCCAAGAGTGTGAGAGTTTTCTGACAGTGTGAATACTGTGTACCGTTTCTTACAAATAATCCCGCCCACAACCCCACACATATCACACGTAACCACGGCAACACACAGAGTGCTGGGAGAACTCAGCAGGTTAGCCAGCATCTACTGATGGGTGTAAGCAGTCGATGTTGTGAACCGAGTCCCATCATCAGGATTGGACTGGAAAGGGGAGGAGGGCAGATGATTGACTGATTTGGAAGGTGCGGTTTGTTGCTCTATGAGACTCGGTGCTCAGGGTCTGCGTGCAAGCAGCTGCCTGTCCGGTCACATTCCTCAGAACAGGGAGCGGCCGTTCCGCTGAAATCAAATCCAAACCGGTTCGACAAAACACCGTCATTCAAGCGTGAAGAAAGCTTAATATTGCATTTAACCCCTTTTTCTACAGGAAAGAGCAGTACAACCAAAGGCACAATGTAAAGAACATTACTGGGCTCTCGAATGTCCACTGTACTATTTTCCATAGATGCTGCCTGGCCTGTAGAGTTCCTCCAGCATTGTGTGTCTGTTCATATGATGACCCCACCACTCCAAGGATCAGTCAGGTGAATCTTCATTGCACTCTCTATAACAAATACTCTCTAACCTCTTTGTTCATCCTCTATGGAATTAATTTCCATCTTCTGCAGCCCTGTGTTGCCCCAACCACTCACCTCCCACCCCTGTCACTATTTTCACCTTCTTACCTCCCCCCCTCACCTGGATCCACCTCTTACTCCCCAGCTCTTGCCCCATCCCCACACCTCATCTCTTTTCTCTATTTCCCGTCCACTCTCAGTCCAGAGGGAGGGTCTCGGCCCGAAATGTTGACGGTCCATTTCCCTCCACAGATGCTGCCCGACCCACTGAGTTCCTCCGGCAGTTTGTTATTTGAATGTTGAGCAACTGAAACTTTTTGACTAAGCTCCCAAGTGGAACCTTGGCAAATGCCTTGCTAAAATCCACATAGGCAACATCCACTGTCTTGTCTTTTATAAGAATGCTGAGACACGACCTACCAGGCACAACGCCATGTTGACCATCCTGGATCAGTCAAAGTCTATCCAAATAGTCATATATCTGGTCCCTTAGAATAGCTTTCAATAACTTTCCCACTACTTACATCAGAATTCCCGGCTTCTCATTTGCTGGTTTATTTTTGGAGGTTTTTTGAAGCAGTGGAACAATATTAGCTATCTTCCAATCTTCCGCTACCTCACGTTTCGCTACGGATGATTTAAATATCTCTGCTCTGGCCCTGCAATTTCTGCACTTGCCTCCACACCATCGAAGGGAAGACCTTGTCAAGTCACTGTCCCTAATGTGCTTTCAGACAGCAAATAACTCCTCCTCTCTAATCTGTATAGGGTCCATCTATTACATCGAGTCATTTTGCAGTATGGCCGTCCCCGTCCATATGAGAAAAGTTAAAATCACCTACCATCACAAATTATGTTTCTACAACAGTCTGCAATCTCTCAGCAAATCTGCTCCACTAAATCCCACAGACTGTTGGTGATCTGTAATACAGCCCCATTAATGTGGTCGTATCATTCTTATTCCTCAGTTCTGCCCATAAAGCCTCAGCAGAGGAGATCTCCAGGCTTTCCTGACTGAGCACTGCCAGGACATTTTCCTGGAGTACTCCCCCATTTAATTCCACATGCACATACGCATTTAAAACAATGGAAATACAGAGCAGCCAGCCCTGCCCCTCCTGCAACCAAGTCTCACAAATGGCTAAAATGTCATAATTCCACGTGTTGATTCATGCCTGAGCACATCTGACTTTCCTTTAATACTTGGTACATTGAAACATACGCAGCTCAGAACATTAGTTGCATCATGGTTAGCCTGCGATTCCTGACTTTCTCTGCTGTCCTAACAACATCTGTTTGAGAAGATTTCTTCTGCTGGCACTCAGTAGAAACCACCCTGGAGAGTATTTGTAGCTGACAGAAACGGCGTCGTTTCTCTTAATCCATTTGGACAGTAATTGACTCGTTAACATGAACATGTCAGGACTCCCTTCTCCCAATAAATTCACTCCCGATCTCGACCAAAGGTGAGCCTCGCTGTGAACGCTGAATCGTTGCGCAGAATCATAGACAACACTTACCTCTGATGTTTAACCGGACGGCGTTCAGTGTGGTCCCGGGGAATCACAGTCTGACTTCCCGGGTGATCGACACTGGTCCTGCAGCGGTGTGCTCACCCTGTATGGAGAGTTGAGACTGAGCTGCTGCTCCCGAGGCCACTCGGCTGTGATGTGTCCGTCGCTGATTACAGATGGACAGGGCCGGGTGAGCCGGGGTAGAGCGGGACTGCCGCAGTCTGGGTCACACTAACACTCACCGGCTCAGGACCGGTCTGACAGCAGGAGGAGGCGGGAGTGGGATCAATGTAGCAACCCTAAAGAGGAAAACAAACAGGCTGCGTTAACCTTTCTGTCCGGATTTCCGTGTAGATCTCTCCTTTTTCTTTCACCGCAACCAATGGAGCGGAGTTTCTCTGTTTAACTCAGCAAGTCCCAGTCTGCGAATTTGATCCAGTCCGGGTTCTGGGAATGTCTGAGCTCCGCTCCGTGTGTAAACAGGACTGCCCGGCGTAGGTACAGTTTCAATTCAAACGTCCCTCATCTGTCCAGGTACAGGGAGACACCTTTCTGCTAAAATTAAATCAAGCACGTTCGGCTATATATTCACACTCAACTGGAAAACCAGAACTGGGAAAGATGATTGCATTTCCATCCAAACATCTATTGTCACAAGAAACCCCCTCGCCAATGGCTAACAGCGGAATTCATTTCACAGGCCGCAGATGTTGATCCACACCCTACAAGAAATACTTCTGGAATTTGTTTCTCTTAAAAGCCATTTATTCCAAATGGCCAGAATTTTTACCGAAGGTGGGAGTGACGCACTCACTGAAAATTGTCACATTCCCTCCCTGTCGTTAAAATGGTCGACAGGGAGGGAATGATGCACTGACTGAAATGAGCACGGGGGGAGGGGGGTGTTGTTTCCTGATTAAAAATGGGACCCTCACTCCACTTTATCCCCTGACCTAACCTTCACTATCACCATCTCTCCACCCTATCTATACCCCTCATGATTTTGTAGACCTCCATCAAATCTCCCCGAAATCTTCTGCATTCCAAGGAACAAAGTCGTAACCTATTCAATCTTCCCTTATAACTCAGGCTCTCCAATCGCAGCAACATCCTTGCAAATTTTCATTATACTCTGTCAACCTTATTTACATCTTTCCTGTGGGTAGGTGACGTAAACTACAAACATGCTCCAAATTAGGCCTTATAACCGTCTTATATCATGCAGTCTCCTGTACTGAATACTTTAATTTATGAAGGCCAATGTGCCAATGATTTGTTTACTACCTTATCTAGGTGTGCCGCCACTTTCAATGAATTGTGAACCTGTATTCCCAGATGCCTTTGTTCTACCGCACACCTCAGTGCCCGACTGTTCACTGTGCAACACCGACTCTGGTTGATCCTACCAAAGTGTAACAGCTGGCAGGCCGGCATTAAACTCCATCTGCCATTATCAGCCCATTTTTACAACTGGCACAGATCCCACTGCAAGCTCTCATAGTCTTCTTTGCTGTCCAATACACCATAAACCTCGGTGTCATCCGCACATTTGCTGATCGGGTTAATCTAATCATCATCGAGATCATTGATATAGATGAGAAACAACAACGGATATCAGCACCGATCCCTGCGGAATTCCACCAGTCACAGGACTCCAGTCAGAGAGGCAACCATCTGCTACCACTATCCGCCTTCCTCCTGTATGCTAATGTCTACTCCCATTTACTACTTTACCTTGAATGCCAAGGGAATGAAATTTATTGGTCAACATCCTATGTCAAATGATCTTGTCAAATGCCTTGCTAAAGTCCACGTAGAAAGTATCCAGTGCCCTGCCTTCATCAACTTTCCTGGTAACGTTCCTCATATCTTCTGCAAAAAACTCAATAAGATTGCCCAGAACACACAAAGTCATTTTGTTTTATCAGTCCTGTTTATTTAAATACTCCTATAACCAGTCCTTCCAATGTCTTCCCACAACTAATTTTGGGTGCACTGATCAATGATTTCCTGGTTTAATTCTGGGGCCCTTTTTAAACAGCGGATCAGCATTAGCTAACCTCCAATCTCCTGTGGCTGAACGTAATTTAAGCATATTGGCTACGTCCCTGTAATTTTCATGCTCACCTCCATCGGGTTCTGAGGGATCAACTTGTCAGTTGCTGGAGATTTATACACTCTGATTTGCCCAATATGCCAAACACTTACTTATCTATAATCTGTATAACATCCATGCCCTCACTTCTCCCTTGCCTCACGTCTACAAATATTGTGTCCTTTTCCTGACTGGAAAATTCCAATTGAGAATTCCTCTATCCTCCACACATACATTACCATCCAGACAATCAGTTTTGTCCACTGCAATCCTATTGCCTTCCTGGTTTCTTTCTCCAGTTTCATCTTGCATTTCCGTGACTCCATAAGTACCTCATATAATTCCGTTCTGCGTACTTCTATTATGCACCCCGTTTTTTTTTTTTGCCTCAATATCTCCTGAAAACCAAGGTTCTCAAAAACAGGTATATTTAACCCTTTATTCTGATAGGCATATAAATGCCGTGAAGTCTTTAAATTTTATATTTCAATGTCTCCACATACAAGTACACATTTGCCAGAATACAACCTGTCCCTATCCACACAATTCAGATACTTTATGATACCATCAAAATTGATCTTTCTCCAATTTAGAATCTCAACCCATGGACCAGAGCTAGCGTTGTCCATACTTCCTTTGAATCTGATGACATTGTGATCACCAGCTACAAATAGTTTCCCTACACAGACTTCTGTTACATGTGACCTGTCTCATTCCCTACTCGGACAGTAAGTATCACATGCTCTCTCTTTGGATCTTCAACTTACCCATTAAGGAAACTTTCCTGAAGACATTTGTCAAATACATCAGTGCCTCTACTCAATTTACAGTATGAGCGAGCCAGACTATATGTGGAAGCTTAAAATCAAACTACAACAAATTATGTTTCTTGCAATATTCTGTGACGTCTACTAATTTGTTCCCCTAAATCCCGCGCTCCCAGTAACCTGAGATTACACTTGTAGTGCGGACGGTGCTGCCGCAGCCTGGGGGATATCAGGTCTTGGACTCAGACAATAGAAGTTCCCACCTTTCATACCTGTCATGATTATTTCCCCCCAGAGCAGTGAAAGTAAAATTGCTGTTTGGTGGTCTTTTTTTTCTCAAATGTATTTGCATTTAACTTAAGATGTTAACAAACTACCCAGAGCTTAATGTTGTGATAGAAGGAAGGGACCAGCACTGCAACTTCTGAGAGTAACTGAGACGTGAACAAGGATGAACTCATCGAACCACATCCCATATCACACCTTCCCTCCTGGAAATTCCTCGACCACCGGCCGCTGGCCAGTGCTCCAGTGCGACAATTCCCATACTGAGAGGAATGGCGGCGGATATCAGGTGTGGGGTTTGATAATGGCCTCTTTCCCTTTTGTGTCCACGGACTGGAAGTATCTAACTAAGCGGACGATCCTACCGCCTTTCCTAATGCCCGAGGAAGCCCGGCGTCAATGAGAATGAGAGATAAACCCAGCTTGGTGGCCTCCTCCTGTGAACGAAGCATGCGCCTGGCATACAGGGGAGTTTGCACCCAGGCACGGACTGAGTCATTCTGCTCCCTCGCATATAGAGAGGGACTGAATGATTGCAGTCCTGCCTCCCGGCAGGGGCAGTGGTTGGGAATGATAATGTAACAGGAGGAGCGGGGATAAGGCATTATTGAGGAAGAGGTAGATACAGATAGACTTACAGATGGTGAAACAGCTCATTGAGCCAAGACACACATTACCCATTCTACAGGTGCCAAGTAACACGGTGTCTAATCCCGCATTACTCTAGTATTAAAGCCCATGTCAGGACACTCCGAAACCTGCGCACAGCATCCCAGCCAGTCCTGTTTCACAATTGTACTGTCGTCTCAGATCTAGCTCATGCCGTGACGGGTCTGCAGATCGCTGGAAGCCCGCTGACTCAGCCACACTCGGAGGAGCCTGATCCAGCAGCATAGAGCATTCACAGTATTTCACAGGGAGAAGCAAACGCAAGCAAACATTTCCCCTGTAGGTTAATAACATACACATTAAGAAGCAATGTGCCAGACTCAATAGGTTGTGAAAGCTTTGGCAATTGCTCATCTGCCAATATGAAATGCACACCTTCAAATGCAACTTACGTTTGTCCAATTGAGAGATCTTAGCTTGGGTTCTCTGACACTGTTCCCGTAACAACAACAAAATCCCGGAGGAAATTAGCAGGTCAGGCAACATCTGCGGAGAAATACAAACAGTCGATGTTTTGGGTCGAGAAATTCCTTTCCATAGATGGTGTCTGAACTTCTGGATTATTCCAGCAAATAGCATGTGTTACTCTGGATTTCCAGGCTCTCTTGTGTTTACAATCAATAGTCTGATTTTCAAATCACACCCATTCTGCAGTACTGCTACATCTGTATCAAGATTGAAGAATATTCGGATTCCTTACTAAACATCTGCGCTGCCTCCTGCCCTTGGAGCTTCCGTTCCTTCACAGCATCATGCAATTTGTAATAATGAGCACCCAGTCCCGGTCATCTGCAAGCCGGATTCAAACATGACGCTTTCTCAATAGTAAAGAAAACTATTGAGGCTCCAGATGGATACCCGCGAGCCTCGGTCTGACCTCCTTAAATTGATTTACAATCACTCTGTGGTCAGAGCTTTTCTTGTAAACATAGCAGGAGTAAATTGGCCACTAGCCCACCGAGCTTGCAGTGAAATCATGGCCTTCATTCCGCAATGCCACACGCTGCTTTCTGTAACCGGGCACCTCCTACCGTTTGATATGTATCGAGTCTTTGAACAGAAGCAAAGTCTTTGCTTCTACAGGACTTTGAGGAGATCAGCTCAGAAACACCCACAATGAGCACAATCTCAAAGGGAAAACAACATTCATTAATTTGATACGGCAAGTTCTGGTAAAAGGGAACTCATTTTTCCTGAACAGCTCTTCACACGCTTGCTTTGCATTTGTAACACCCGGTTAGAGAACTGTTCCTAATCTCAACCATCTCTTACAGACTCTCTGGTGTTCATTCTTTTCGTAGCATGATTTCCCTGCTAACATTGATTTACAATCGCGCCCACTTTGCATTATTTCTGCTGTATATCAAAATTGAAAACACTCGGAACGCTCACTTAACGTCGACGTCGCATCTTTGATTTGAGCTGCTGGTCTTTCACAGCATTCGAGTGACCTGTAATAATGAGCACCCAGCCCCGGGGATCTTACAGCCGTATCTCCATAATCACTATCAGGCCAGTCTCAAATATAATGCTTTCGGAATAGTTAAAAGAGATCTATCGAGGCCTCTATATTGAAGAACATAGATAAAGTTTTGCATAACATATAGCTGACACTAAAAAGAGCAAAACAAAGTAGGGTTTTGATTTTGAGAAACACAGAGGGCGTTAACTGGGAAGTGCAGAAAACATTGTGTGAATGGGGAGAGGGCAGGGAGAACAGAACCAGATAATAATAGTTCTCGTGGCGAAAAGGGTGCCTTAGTAGGCTATATAAACGTAAGGTATATAAATGCTCCAAATCTATACCGGTACTGCTCCCCAACTTTTCCTTCACTACATTGACGACTACATTGGTGCTGCTTCCTGCACCAATGCTGAGCTCATCAATTTCATTGACATTGCCTCTAACGTTCACCCAGTCCTCAAATTCATTTGGTCCATTTTGGACACTTCTCTCCCCTTTCTCAATCTCTCGGTCTCCATCTCTGGAGATAGAGTGCCTACTGACATCTTCTGTAAACCCACTGACTCTCATAACTACCTTGATTATACCTCTTCCTACCCTGCCAAATGTAAAAATGCTATTCCCTGTTCCCAGTTCCTCTGTCACCGCCGCATCTGCTCCGAGGATGAGGCTTTCCATTCCAGGACATCTCAAACGTCCTCTTTCTTTAAGTATCATGCCATCATCAATGATGCCCTCACCCACATCTCCTCCATTTCCCGCACTTCAGCACTCACCCCATTCTCCTGTCACCGCAACAGGGACCGTGTTCCCCTTGTCCTCACCTACCAACCCACCAGCCTCTGGATCCAGCATATTATCCTCCACAACTTCCGCCACCTTCAGCAGGACCCAACCACTAAGGATATCTTTCCCTCTCTACCCCCCTCTGCTTTTCGCAGGGATCGTTCCCTCTGCGACTGCCTGGTCCACACATCCCTCCCCACAGATCTCCCAACGGGCACTTTTCCCTGCAAGCGTAAGTGCTACACCTGTCCTGACACTTCCTCTCTTACCACCATTCAGGGCCCCAAACAGTCCTTCCAGGTGAGGCAACACTTCAGTTTTGACTCTGTTGGGGTCATCTATTGCATCCGGTGCTTGCAGTGCGGCTCCTGTACATCGGCGAGACCCAACGCAGATTGGGGGACCGCTTCATCAAGCACCTTTGCTCTGTCCGCCACAACAGACAGAATCTCCCGGTTGCTACCCACTTCAACTCTGCTTCACACTATCATTCAGAAATGTCCCCCTCTACTGCTATGATGAGGCCAAACTCAGGTTGGAGGAGCAACACCTCATATATTGTCTGGGTAGTCTCCAGCCCCTTGGCATGAACATTGAATTCTCCAGCTTCCAGTAATTCCCTCCCTCTCCCTTCTCCATTCCAGTTTCATTCTGCCTCCTCTTCCAGCTTCCTATCACCTCTCTTATTATTTTGCTTTCTTCTATCACACAGTGCTTTCCCCTTAGATTCCTTCTTCACCTTTCCTGCCTATCCCCCTGCTGCTTCCCCTACCCCACCCCTTGAACTTTCCTCTTATTGGTTATTTCACCTGGCACCTACCAGCCTTCTCCTTCCCACCCTCTCCCCCTATCATCTTTATAGGGCCCCTGCCCCCTCCCTCTTCAGTCCTTATGAAGGGTCTCAGCCAGAAACGTAGACTGCTCATTTCCACGGATGTTGCCCTACCCGCTGAGTTCCTCCAGCTTGTTGTACGTGCTGTTTGACCACAGCATCTGCAGTGTACTTTTTGTTTATGATAACAACCTTGTTGCATTGGCACCTTTCCAAACACTACCAAGTTGCCTGCTCCTTATTAACCTAGTGGCTTTGGGGGAGTCGGATATAATACTCCCGGAATGATAGCCCCCTTCCTGTTTCCGACTTTCACCCACTCGGAGACTGTCGATGGTCCCTCCATGATGTCCTCTGTCACTGTGATATTATCCCTGATTAGCAATTTTAATTGTCCCCCTTTCACCTCCCTCCATATGTATTCTGAAACAACTAAAACCTGGAGCATCAAACAACAAACCTGCCCTTGTAAGTCAAGTCTGTGTAATGGTGATAACATGTACCATCCATGTACTGAACCATGTTCTATGTTACTCTTATTCTTAAAACATATTGTATTAAATTAAACACATTTCCAACTGACTACATGACGCCCTGTCCACAACCAATCCTTCCACAGTCTCTCTGAACATCACATCTACCTTTATATCAACTCTTCTATCATCTGACCAAACACTCTGGTTCCCACCCCGCAATGACTGAGAGTAAACAGACTCTGGCAGCTCCAGCAGTCCTGGCTGCAAGAACATCTGTTCATCTCAAGTACAGATATAACCCATGCCTTTGGTACAGGGTCAAATGGGAACATAACTTCATTGCAAAACCTATTTCTGCTTATTCACAGATTCGTAGGTTCTGACAACTTTATCGTAGAAAAGTACTTGATGACGACAGGCTACGTAAATGTAAATTATTGTTTGGCATTTGCTAGTTCAGACTGAATGAAATGTGGTGCCGGAACATTTGGCTTCAAGAGGGTTTGCTCTTGGCAGAGGCTTGCACCACGATACACGATACCTTCATTGCAGCTTGCAATGGCCAAAGGAATCAATGACATGTTGCTGTAGTTCATGGTAATTCCACATTTCTGCAATCACTGCAGCAGGAAACAGTTGTGGCGACTTATAAAGGGAAGAAATTCTCATCGCGTTTTGAGATTATTATGACCTAACACAGACAAGCAAGGAAACATCAGGAGTGGCACGTTTGAATTGAATTGTTTGTACATGTTAATACGAGGAAAGTGCGTAGCTTGACAGAGCTGATGCTGACAGATCTGGAATGATTGCAACTGGCATAACTGGCACTTCTAGGTTTATTCAGTTTCACTCCAGCTTTTTCCTATTTTCCTGGGTACAGGTATGTAATGTCTAAAGGACTAGTGTTTGAGTAAATGAGACTCACCAAACTTCCTCCTGACTGAATCAATGGAAACTCTGAGTCAGAAGGGTTCTCTTCAGTTGATGCTCTCAGTCCTCGGGCTGGTTCACTTGTTGTTCCCTTGACTTCAGTTGTGATTCACTTCCAGTTGTGGGCTTTTCTTCCAATAAATCTCTAAACACAGTTCTAACTTTAACCAGAGAGATAATGAAGGATAGATAGATAGATACTTTATTCATCCCCATGGAGAAATTCAACATTTTTTTCCAATGTCCCATACACTTGTTGTAGCAAAACTAATTACATACAATACTTAACTCAGTAAAAATATGATATGCATCTAAATCACTCTCTCAAAAAGCATTAATAATAGCTTTTAAAAAGTTCTTAAGTAGTTTACTTAAATATATTGAGTCCTAACCCCGGCACTTTAACATATCTTACTCCTGGCGGTTGAATTGTAAAGCCGAATGGCATTGGGGAGTATTGATCTCTTCATCCTGTCTGAGGAGCACTGCATCGATAGCAACCTGTCGCTGAAACTGTTTCTCTGTCTCTGGATGGTGCTATGTAGAGGATGTTCAGGGTTTTCCATAATTGACCGTAGCCTACTCAGCGCCCTTCGCTCTGCTACCGATGTTATACTCTCCAGTACATTGCCCACGACAGAGCCCGCCTTCCTTACCAACTTATTAAGACATGAGAACAAAGATTTAAACTCATTGACATTTAAATCTATAATGATCCAAGAGAAGTAATCTGTAACTGCCCCTTACACTTTACAAAACCTGACATGGGATACAAAAGAACACACACAAAATGCTGGAGGAACTCATCAGGTCAGGCAGCATCTGTATGTCAACTCGACTCTCTTCCATAGATGCTGCCTGGGTTTCTCAGTTACTCCAGCATTTTGTGTGTGTTTCTTGGATTTCCAGCATCTGACGATTTTATCTTGTTTGTGATGGGATACACATACCGGGGCTCAGTCATGGTATAAGATACAAATCATAATATATAGGAGTAGAATTCGGTGAATCGGTCATTTTAGTCTGCTCCATAATCAATCATGGAAGATCTTTTTCTAACATGGTATTCCTGCTTCCGTGCTATAACACTCAACCTATTTAGCAATCCAGAACATGAATATACCCAACGATAGCCTCCACCACCCTCTGTGGCTTCAAATTCTATAGATCAATGAACATTACATAAAGTAATTACTCTCATCTCAGTTTTAAAGTGATGCTTCTTTATTCTGAGGCAGCACTCTCAGATCCCAGACTCTCCGTCTAATCCAGACACCCTCTCCATTCCCAAAGTATCCAGGCTTCTTGTTATTCGGTTGGTGTAAATAATCACTCCCACCCCCAACCACCATCCCTCTGAACTCCACTGAACACAGGCCCAGGGCCATCAAATGCTCCACATGCATAAAGCTCATCATTCCTCAGCTTATTTTGTGAACCTTGTCATCAACAATTGTAGCAAACACATGTCAAGGTTTAAAAGGACAACTGGTACCAGGATAATTTACAGGGAAAAGCTCTAATTTCTTTACTGCTCTTCTATCACAAAACAAGCGCTAGTGCACTGCTCTATTCACAGGAGATTTAACATGTTCCAGGGTGAATGTAATCAAGAGAAACTGGAATCACTGCAAATGCTCAGCAGATAAGGAACTGCCGTGGGGAGAGGAAAAAAGTTAATGATACGGTTTCCTAACCTTACATCAGAATGGATTCAAATATTATCCAGATTTTACTGGAGATCTTAAGTTGTTTTCCTTGGAGCGGTGGGGACTGAGGGAAGATTTAATAGAGGTTTATAAGGTTATGAAAGACATAGATAGAGTAGACAGGGTGTATCTTTTCACTGGTTAGAAATGTCCAATACCAGAGGACATGCAATGAAGGAGTGAGGGAATAGTTGCAAAGGAAATGTGAGGGTAAATTGTTTTACTCAGGGAGGGAGTGGTGAATGCCTGCAGTGAGCTGTCTGTTATGGTGGTGGAAGACAATACATTGGAGTCTTTGAAGACTCGTTTAGATAGGCACAAGGGTGTGAGGAATATTGAGAGGATATGGACACTGTGTAAGAAGGACGGATTAGTTTTTTGTTGGGGGGGGGTGTTTGATTTACTTTTCAGCTGGTTTGGCACACCATTGTGGCCGAAGGGCCTGTTCCTGTGATGTACTGTTCCATGTTCAGTTCTATCTTCAGCATCTAGAGTTTCTGTTTCACTCCCACTGGCAGATAGACAGGTGACAGTGAGGGGGAATTTCCAAATGTGAATTGAATTCTGAAACCCCGGTCTATTTCTACTGGCGCAAACACAAAATAGAATATTTAATCACAGCCTCACCCTGTGAGGGATGGAATGGGAAGTCATTCTCTGCTTTGCTTCCAAAAAAACTTCAGAACCAAACACCTGAGCACAGAACAGCAATAGTAACTGATAACCTCATAAACCCAGGTAACTTTATCACTGCATTCATTTTTATCTGGTTAGAAAAAATGAGTGGTGTCCCAGGATCCAACCTCACAAGGTCACAGCCCACACCGAGAGTCTTGCACATCTTTCCCACATTTCACACAGGCTGGTGTAACAGAGATTCCATCTGATAGTTTTCAACCAGATTTCCCAGTTCCACACAACTTTGCTTCCCAAGAGACTGAACTCCTTCCAAGGCGATGTACTAAAAAGCTGCAGAAGAAATGAACACTCAACAGATGAAGATCACCTGTGGAAAGATGATTTTTCAGCTCCAACACCCTGTGTCAAAATGGCTTTCAACATTTTCTGAGTTGATTTCAGGTCTGCAGCATCTTGAGTCTTTCTTTAATTTCCAGCTGCTCACAGACAGGCGACAGTGAGTGGGAATTTCCAAACACAGTGAGGGTACTGACCCCAAGGTAGATAACCAACGATGCAAACACTGAACAGCTCATTCCAGAAACTCCCTGCCTCTGTGTATTGAGATTACCTCTCAGGTCTCTCCGATCTCGCCGCTCTATTGTATCTGTGCTTTTCGGTTTGCACTCCCCAACCCTGGGAAACGCACACTGGTGGATGTGGCCAGGCATCAAGGATTTACAGACTACGTAAGGCTTGACTGTACCAATGACACTCCCCTCCCTGGCACTCCAAACAATGCTTCGAAGCATGCAACACAAGCCAGCCAGGAAAGCTACTTTCCTCAGAGCTGAGCATCCATTGTCTGTAACAGCAAAGTTAATGAGGACTCTGGCCAGAAGGCATCCAGGCTGAGCTCGCAGAAAGAGTGTACATATGCACGTTGTTGTCTTCACAGCCATTGTCAACACTTCACTCATCCAGGCTGCTGTTCCCACGTGCTTTGAATCATCCACCATCATCCCTGTACCACAGAACTCTACACATTCAGAACAAAGCACCTACTGCCCAGTGGAGCTGTTGCCAATTAGCATTAAGTGCTTTGAACGGCTGATAATGGCACAGATCAAAAATTCCAATCCTGGTTCACTGGGCACTCACCAGTATGCTTACCGACTGAATTGCTAAGTGGCAGATGACGTTGCATCTGTCACTCCCCTTGGCCTGACATGCCTAACAAAGAGACAATTAGGTCAAAATGTTGTTTCTGGATTTCGTTTCAGCATTCAACACTGTTGTCCCACAAACCTTGAACACATTCCCACTGTTATGGTCCGTCCAGAGCCCGCATTCCAGTTCTTGATCCGGTTCGCAGACTCCGGATCTTGTAACCATCCCTCGTTTCACCCTTGAGCCCAATTAGTCACACCTTTGGATCATCTTGGCTTGTTTGGGCTCAAGGAGGTGCACCTGATGCCCATCGGCTGGCGGTATATTTAAGGGGCTCTGGGACTGAGTAGAGTTGGGGGGTTGTCCTGTTCATCCTGGCTTGGAGTATGCACCATTATAGACGAGTTCTGCGAGTTTGGAAGTCACCCTGGACCAAGCTCCCTTCCTATCCCTTGCCTCCGTCGGGTAAGCCAGGCCGGACTGCCATTGTTCGGTGGAGGGCTCTGCCCCTTCCTATCCCTCACCTCTGATGGGTTGTGCCCCGCGACCTACCCAGGTGCCCCGTGACTTCCTCAGGCCCCCGTGTTTCTGCCTGGGAGGTCTGGGCCCTGCCCAGGAGTTATGTGGCCTGCCCAGATTACTGCCCCTTCCTATCCCTCGCCTTTGATGGGTTGTGCCCCTTGACCTGCCCAGGAGCTATGCGGCCCACCCAGAGAACTCCAAGATCCTGCCTGAACCCCAGAATCACTTTGAACACCACATCCCTCATGCACGCCACAGTCTCCACATCTTGTCTATCGTTTAGTTGTTCCCGTCCTGTCCCGAGTACTTCAGTGTCTGCATCCTGCATTTGGGTCCAGTCTCATGTCTCCTTATGACATCCACGCCTCTGTCTAAACACACCACTATGCAACTGGGTGGTGGACTTTCTAACCAACTGACGACAGACTGTCAGGGTGCACAACTGGTCCTCCCTTCCCATCATCGTCAACCTGTGATACCCTCAGACTTGTCCTGAGACCACTGCTCGACACTCTGCTCACACACAGTTGCAAATCCAAACACCCGAACAAGGCCTACCTGTCATCAAGCACGTATCCACATAAAGCTGCTAGAAGAGTACCATAAAGAGTACCATCAAGGGTCCCACACACCCTGGTCAGGGACTGTTCGTCCCACTCACATCAGCCCATCAGGGAAGAGGCTACATAACATCCACCCCAGGATAATCAGCCTCAAAACAGTTATTTCCCTAAACAATAAACCTGATCAACACCTTCACTCTCACCAAACCACCCCTCCATACCCTCACCACTAATTTAACATTCCCTATCAATCAACATATGTCCAGACACTCCTGTGCCTAACATCACTTTATGGGCAGACAATCAATATCAGTCTCCATATGCCCAGACACTGCTGTGCCTAACATCAACTTTATGGATATACAATCAATGATTTTTTAAAGCAATCGTACTGTATGTATTGTGTTTTTTTATTATTATGCTCTCTATCATTTTGGTTTTTTTTTTCCTGTCCTGCTTCAGACCCAGAGTAACAATTATTTTGTTCTCCTATACACCTGTGTACTGGAATGATATTAAACAATCTTGAATCTTGAACCCTGGGGAAAATACCATGACCAACCACATTATCTAACCTCCCTCTTGACTTTATAAACTCCTACAATGTCACCTCCATTCTCCTCTGGAATGAAGATCCAGCTTGGCCAACCTCTCTCTATAACTGGGCCCTCTAGTCCAGGCAGCATCTTCAGCAATCTCTTCTGCACCGTCTCTCGATTGATAATATCTTTCCTACAATAGCGTGAACACAACTATACATAATACTCTGTGCAGCCATACCAACTATTTACATGACTACAATATATTGCCCACAATCCAAAATGTGAAGGCCAGAATGATTAAAGACTTCATTTCCAGCCTCTATACCTGCATGTCCACTTTCAGTCCACGGTACACTTGTACTCCCAGGTCACTCCGTTCCACAGCACTCCATGCCCTCCCATTCACTATACCAGTCCCACCCTGGTCTGACTGTCCAAAATGCACCATCTTCTACTTGCCCACATGGAAGACCATTTATCATTCCTCAGCCCATCTCCATAACAGACCCATGGTCCCTTTGAAATTCAAAGTAACCTGTCGCAATATAAAACAGACTCCCGAATATCGTGTCAAACTTGCTAACCATGCTACGTACATTCATATCCAAACTAATGGCATGAATAATGAATTACAAAGGTCTCAACGTGACACACACATTTCGATCATCACAGGGCTCCACTCGCTAGATCCAACTTCAACCATCACCCTCTGCTTCCTGTCATCGAGCCCGGTCTGAATCTACCTCTTCAGTTCCCCATGAATCCCATGTCACCTAATCTTACAGATCAGCTGCCATATGGAATCTTGTTACAGACTTTACTAAAGTTCAGATGAACAAC
Organism: Hemitrygon akajei; assembly: GCF_048418815.1. NCBI lineage: Eukaryota > Metazoa > Chordata > Chondrichthyes > Myliobatiformes > Dasyatidae > Hemitrygon > Hemitrygon akajei. The sequence continues at coordinate 7,395,359 of NW_027331933.1, read as the reverse complement.
ATCACTGCCCAACTTCACCTATCCCCATAGTTACCTCTTCAAACTTTTCCAGAATACTTGAGAGGTATGATGTCCCTCTGGGTGGTGTAGTTGGTGATTTCCCCATAACCAACGTCTAACCACCCGAGACTTCAGCTTCACTGCAGACTCAGGAAGTTCTGATCCCAGCTGCAGAATTACCAACCAGTATACTGCAAGTTCCATATCCTCAGAATCACCAGACCAGTATTATAACCCACATACAGACTCCTCTTGGACGTTTTGGAGTTTGTAGAGTTATCTATCTGGACTGAAGCGTGTACACTGTCAGTTCTATATTCTCAGAGACTCCATCCCAATATTATAACCCACACACAGACTCTTCTAGGACACTTTGGAATCAGCGATTTGCCGTGGTGTTCCTGCCATTTCCTATTCACAAACTAAGGAGGAACCAGAAACTAATGACCCTCTGCCGGGGCCGGTGCTCAGGCTGGTTCACCGATCTGCAGATTGTGAGAGGATGCGGATACACTTCAGCTTGTCTCCAGCAGCTAAACCGAGCACGTTTGATCACTATATCATTGCTGTGAGGGATCTCACCCTGCACAATTGGCTGCCATGTTTCCCACAGTGTAACAGGAACAAAGTGCTTTTAAAGAAAAATCACAAAATAGAAAACACTGGGAACTCAGCACATCAGGCTACATCTGTGAAAGGAGAAATGGTGGAAGACCCAATTTCAGAAATGGGACTGTCCAAGATCCTGCCCGATCAGCTGAGCAATTCCAGTATTTTCTCCTTACTTTACATTTCCTGCAAAATTAGTTTTTTTTTCTTCTACTTGAATGCACAGATATTAACTGGTTGCAAAACGTTTGGGGCACCCCAAGCTGTTCAACAGATTTGTGTTAATGCCACCCCACTCCACCAATTTGTCAGTTTTCAGTTCCTTCTGACCCTGGTGTAACACATCCCATACAGTAAGTACTCACAGCATTCTTTCCTCCCACTATCATTCTGTTCCATTTGCTCCCGAGGCCACTGTCTCTACCCTGGGAGACGGAGAACACAGAGCGATAAAATGTGCAACTCTTCTTACAGCTTTGGCTGGCTGTTACCCTGGAAATGGAGGAAGTGACTCACCAAAAATAAATGGAAAAGGAAACACTGGAGCTCATAGCATAATATACTGAGATTATTATGACAAAGATTAACACTGCAATATTTTGTAACAGTGGAACTAAAATTGACATGGCGGTGTTTACCCTGCCACGTGCTGTACCAATGTAACCGCAATTAACCAAAAAAATACACAATTCCTGGAAAACAGTGAGGTAAAACGTGAATGACAATAGGCAGTAGGTGCAGGAGTAGGCCATTCGGCCGTTCTAGCCAGCACCACCATTGACTGTGATCATGGCTGATCATACACAATCAGTACCCCGTTCGTGCCCTCTCCCCATATCCGTTAACCCCGCTATCTTCTACTTCGCAATGAAGACAAAGATTAGAGGAAAGATTGCTGATAGATATCATTGAGCTGATGGGATACAGTCTGGAGAAGACTGAACAGGATGGGCAGGGAATGAGCAGATAGAATCAGGTGGCAGAAGGGATCAAGAACAATCCCTGATGGTCCTCCAGCAAAACACAGGTACTGAATTAATAGTACACACTACTGTAGAAATGATTCTAAAATGACAACACTAGATCAAATAAGAACTTTGGCATCTACCCTTGCCCCTCACCAAATTTCATCAACACACCATAAAACGTATCCCATCCGGTTACTTCACACCTTCGTACAGCTGCTCTATTCTGTTGGCTTCCAGAAACAGCAGAGAACTGAACACAGCTGAACACATCATGGACTCGCTCTATACTTCCCGCAGCCTCAGTAAATCAGGCAACATAGTCATCAGGAATTAAGTCTCACTGAGTTCTCTCAGGTCCTGTTGAATTTATTGCCAAGTGCACAAGTACGGGAAGGTACAGGTACGGAGAAACACTGACTTGTGGCAGCATCACAGGCAAGTACATTCAGATAACACACCGAACACAAATTATATAAAATCTCTGTCAATAACAATATGGAAATATGTTTACGTCATCCTGCTAACAGGACCAGAACAACAGGGGCTGAGCGGCGGCTCATCTCAGACGGTTCGGTGTGAAGGTCTCACAACCCGGACCGACCCCGGCAGATTCTATGAAGGAAGCGAGGAGAGGCCGCCAGTTCGGGAAAGTTCATCCCCTCCCCTTTCAGGATTCACCGATCACCTTGTATTTCTCTCTCCCTCCCCACCCCCACCTTTTATTCTCCAGTTCTCTTGTTTGAATTCGGGACCTCCCCGCTCCGGACCTGTTTCAATACTCACCGAAAGGAAATTGTTGGTGTCGCCCCGCAGAGAATAATCCGTCCCCGGCTCCCCGCCCCTGCGGGCGAGGGCGAGGGCGAGGGCGAGGACCCCCTCCCGAACCCGATGCCACCGCCGACCCCCTGCAACAAAGAACGAAAAACAACACCGCCCTTCCCGTACTGAGCATGCGCGATGTCGCCAGCCCGTCACAAGGTAAGTGGGCGGGGCCTCGGAACGAAGCTGTAGTTCCACAAACCTGCCTGTGCAGGTAGACCCATTGTCTCAGCTCGCTTTTGCCCCACCGAACTCATTTCTGCATACCATGACGCTGTCTTATCCCTCCTTGTTCACCCTTCCCACCTATGTTCGTGACACTTCTCACGCTTTTAATTTTTTCAAAGATTTTAAGTTCCCTCGTCCCCGCCGCCTTATTTTCTCCATGGACGGGACGTCCCTATATACCTCCATCCCCCACCAGGAAGGTCTGGTCCATTTCCGACTCCTCCCTCCCCTGTCTTAAACTTTCTGTCTCCATCTTTGGAGACGGCCTATCTACTGATATCTACCATAAGCCTACAGACTCTCACAACTACCTGGACTATTCCTCTTCCCACCCTGTCTCTTGCATAAATGCTATCCCCTTCTCACAATTCCACCGTCTCCGTCGCATCTGCTCTCAGGATGAGGCTTTTCATTCCAGGACGAAGGAGATGTCTTCCTTTTTTAAACAAACGGGCTTCCCTTCGTCCACCATCACCTCTGCTCTCAAACGCATCTCTCCCATTTCCAACTCCCATGCCCTCACCCCATCCGCCCGCCACCCCACTCGGGATAGGGTTCCCCTTGTCCTCACCTACCACCCCACTAGCCTCCAGGTCCAACGTATAATCCTCCATAACTTCCGCCACCTCCAACGGGATCCCACTACCAAGCACATCTTTTCCTCACCCCCCCCCCCTTTGGCTTTCCACAGGGATCGCTCCCTACGCGACTCCCTTGTCCATTCATTCCCCCCCCCCCCCATCCCTTCCCACCCCCCCCCCATCCCTTCCCACCGATCTCCGTCCTGGCACTTAGCCTTGCAAGCGGAACAACTTGGAAAGATCCAAGATGGCGGCGCGACGCAGCTTGCAGCGGCCACTCCGGAGCTGATTATCTGTTATTTGTAAAGTGGGGTGCCGTGCGCAATGATAATCGATTGAAAATGGACGTGGAAGCACGGAGGAACATCTGGAAATCTCCAGGAAGACCTTCTTCGTTGCTGCTGCTGCTGTGAGGTCCGGGACTCTGCTGGGAAGAACAGGCCCCCAGTCCTCGGGGTCGCGTTGCCGATGGCAGTTGGCGGGGACGTCTTAATACGCTCGGCAGAGGATGGTGCTCGGAGAAGCTGTGCCGGAGGGAATGGTCAGAGGCTCGACGTACTCAGGTCGCATTCGGTGTGTGCTGCGTCTGCGAGGCTGGTTTCGACGGAGCTTCCATTGTGTGCTGCGTCTGTGAGGCTGAGTTGGGCGGCGCCTTGGAAGTCCATAGCGGGGGTGTTCCCTTCTGCCGAAGGCGTGGGATGGCGAGTCTGTCGGGACCTTGGGGACTCGTGGAAACTGTGGTAATTTCTTTTGAACTTACAGTCCTTTAACATCTTGGACTATTTTTACTGTGCCCATAGTCTGTTTTTTTTTTATCAATTATGCTATTGTTTGCACTGTTGTAACTATATGTTATAACTATGTGGTTTTGTGCAGGTCTTGTAGCTTTAGATTTTCTCTTGTTTTTGTCTGGTGGATTTGGAGCTCCTTTTTGGGGAACGCGCTAAGACGGTAGTGCGATATTAATACGCAGCAGCCTCTCCGGACTCTGGACTCGGGATTGCCAAACGTTACGTGGATTTTCTGGTGTAGTCTGTTTTGTCATGTGCTTTTGTGATATTCTGGGGGAAAGTTGTCTCATTTTTTAACTGCATTGCATTTGTGGTTTCTAAATGACAATAAACTGAATCTGAAGTGCTATACCTGTCCTTAAACTTCCTCCCTCATCACCATTCAGGGCCCCAGAGAGTCCTTCCAGGTGAGGCGACACTTCACCTGTGAGTCGGCTGGTGTGGTATACTGCGTCCGGTGCTCCCGGTGTGGCCTTATATATATCGGTGAGACCCGACGCAGACTGGGAGACCATTTCGCTGAACACCTACACTCGACCCGCCAGAAAAAGCAGGATCTCCCAGTGGCCACACATTTTAATTCCACGTCCCATTCCCATTCTGATATGTCTGTCCATGGCCTCCTCTACTGTCAAGATGAATCCAAACTCGGGTTGGAGGAACAACACCTTAAATACCGACTGGGTAGCCTCCAACCTGATGGCATGAACATTGACTTCTCTAACTTCCGTTAATGCCCCTCCTCCCCTTCTTACCCCATCCCTGACATATTTAGTTGTTTGTATTGTCTCTCTGCCCATCACTCTGCCTGTTCCCCATCTCCCTTTGGTGATCCCCCCCTTTCTTTCTCCCGAGGCCTCCCGTCCCATGATCCTTTCCCTTCTCCAGCTCTGTATCCCTGTTGCCAATCACCTTTACAGCCCTTAGCTTCATCCCACCCCCTCCGGTCTTCTCCTATCATTTCGCATTTCCCCCTCCCCCCACTGCTTTCAAATCTCTTACTATCTTTCCTTTCAGTTAGTCCTGACGAAGGGTCTGGGCCCGAAATGTCGACAGTACTTCTCCTTTTGATGCTGCCTGGCCTGTTGTGGTCCACCGGCATTTTGTGTGTGCTGCAGATGCTGCGGATCCACGGTAAAACGGGATCACGTGACGGGTGGAGGGTCTCCCACGTGACCCGGTGACTCCACTCCTTGCCCCTCACACGCTGCCCGACCTCCCCACCACATTTCCCATATTATTCCATATTTACTCCAGGTACATGTTTACTTTTTCCCTCCGTATATCCCCGTCCCATCCCTCCACCTCCCTGGGTTGGGGTTACGGGTTTGAATCCCATTCCGGTCCGACAAACATTTTAGATCCAAACCAGAATTGTGCAGGTTTGATGGAAATCAGTCTATGTTTATAAACACTAATTTCTATTCACATTCCTCCGGCCTCACTGGACCGGAACAATGAAACATCAAGTGAGAAACAGCAGCAGGAGGCCATTCAACTCCTCTAACGATCAACAAGATGGCGGCTGCTCTCCCATCTCAGCCACATGTTTTTGCCCGATCCGCATTTCCTCGATCCCTTCGGTCTCCACACATCTGCCGGCCTCTGTTTTATGTGAGGACGATCACTGAGTCTTCACCGCCCTCTGTGGTGGGGATTTACAGAAATTCACCACCATCGGAGTGGAGACCTTTCCCCTCATCTCAGTCCCGGACAGTCCACCCCCTTTTTCAGAGACTGGGATGCCTGGTTCAACCGGTAATGATGTTGTGCATTTCAATGTGTTCACCTCTCAGTCCTCGATTCTCTAAATGAAAGGGTTAGCACATTTGATCTTTCTTCATATGATGACCCCACCACCCCAGGGATCAGTCTGGTGAATCTTCATTGCGCACTCTATAACAAATACGCTCAAACCTCTTTGTTAATCCTCTATGGAATTAATTTCCATCTTCTGCAGCCCCGTGTTGCCCCAACCACTCACCTCCCACCCCTGTCACTATTTCCACTATTATGAACCCCATAACTGGGTCACTTACCAGCAAAGATAGAGAGGTCCGCTGAAGTCTGATGGTACTATTTTTAAACGTTTTTATTTAAAAAGGGGCACAAGAGTAAGGTTAATACAAACATTCAGATAATATACGTCGTCACTACTCAATCTAAAGCGCGGGTATAGTATTAAGCAACAATAAGAAGTGGCTCTATCGTTTGTCTAGGGGTAAAAATATTGTCCGATGGAAATATCTAAGTCTCTGGAGTTCATGCAGGCTTTTAGCCTTTTCGGGACCGCTGGGTTTCACGTGTTGGAGAGAGAAAGAATTTTTGGTGAGAAAATAAACTTGCCAGCCTTTTGGACTCAAATCGTTGAATCGGGAACGTGGGTTCCCCGTTGTCAGTTCGAAGTCCTTTTCGGTGTTATCAGCCACTCGCTCCCTAGGCTAGGGGAGACGAATCACACGTGGCTTCTGAATAGTTTCCCGTCATCACGGGAGCGATGAGCGATGGTGTCTCCTTCTGGTGCGTCGCTAAGGTACTGCCTCCTGCAGTCCCCTTTTTATCTTGACTTACGGAGTTGTAGATGTCAATCAAGGTGGGGTGATACAATCCCCACCCCATATTGCCCGAGGGTGCCCATGTAGCCATGATAGCAGGCACGTAGTATAGAGTCGCTATCCACACAGGTGTCTCTAAGAACAATGGTCAAAATCCGTTGCATTGTCTCTCATTTCCTGAGTCCAAGGCCCGAATTAATAGCGATCTGGCGATTCTCAGGAAGGAGGGGGCTGGTATCATAACACCACCTTCCCACCTCTCCTCTCACCTGGATCCACCTCTCACTCCCCAGCTCTTGCCTCATCCCCACCCCCACCTCTTTTCTCTGACTATTTCCTGTCCACTCTCAGTCCAGAGGGAGGGTCTCGGCCCGAAATGTTGACGGTGCAGTTCCCTCCACAGATGCTGCCCGACCCACTGAGTTCCTCCGGCAGTTTGTTCTTTGGTCTCTATAACCCGTGTTAGTATGGGGAGCGGGATTTTACACCATATTCCAGGTACAATCTCAACAAAGCCCAAATAATTGTCACTTTGCCCGGACCATCGGCCCCGCTTGCAGGGCAACAGTCTGCCGGTGTTTGCCCCCAATGTGGTGAATCCCTCTGCTCGGCACCACCGTGGGCTCAGACATTTCCACAGAGGAGCCCCTCCTGTCCCCACTGGGACAAACATCCTGTCCGCCCCCTCTCTCACCATCTTTACCCTTTCAATAAAAATCCTCCCTCTCCCTCCCTCCCCGGGGAACCGGCATCAAACCGACGGGCCGAGCGGTCTCCTCCTACCTTTCGGCGATACATCAGACTTCGGCCGTAGGAGACGCTTCACAAACGCCCCAACTTCCCTCGGAGGGAAATGGAAATAAATCAGAAAGCGGACATTTACTTTGAGGTTTTCTCCGCTCTGAGGAGGCGGTCGGCGCTCGAGCGGGAGACGGACTCAGCGGGGTAACGCCCACTCGGCTTGTCCGCCTTCGCGACTGGTTGTAACCAGTGATTGACATCGCTCCGCACCAATGGGAATAGCGCAGCTCGTGACTCCTCTGTTGACAGCGGTGGGGGAGGGGCTGGTCACGTGATTATTAGCCCAGCCGTTAAACCGATAAAGCTCGAGCACAGCAGCGCGTGAGTGACGTAAGACACCGCGCACGTGAGGGCAGATCCCGGTGTCGGGAGCCCGTGTGTGACGTCAGGCGCGTAGGGGGGGCGGAGCTGTGTGACGTCATCTGTGGGCGAGCGCTGGCATTTAAAAGCACCTTAATGGGCTTTTCAGTGGGACAACAACATTAATCACGGGTTTCATCACTGAATCCAGTGTTGTGGGATGTAAAGTCCCCTGTTATGTGTCCGGCTGTGCCGTGTTGTTGGTGGAGTGGGCAGCGTGGTGTTTGTCTCGATTCGGGTCACAACACCAGAATTGCCGGCGGGGTCCACACACAGTGTATTAGTCAACAGAAAACTTCTCGTCCCTGCAGTCTTTGTCTCCTGGTAAACTCAACACCCTGACAGTGTGGACCATAGATACCCCTTCCTCTCAGAGTCAGGGAATCATTCAGACAGCTGATCGCTGAGAGGAATTATATTTATTGGTCATTAAAGTTCGCCCAGATTCGTTTGGACGGATTTGATGTGGAGTTCGGGGTATCAGAGTGAAAGGGCCGGACGGTCGATCTCTCTCCATTGTTCAAACATCCTTCCAGGTGAGGCGACACTTCACCTGTCAATCTTCCGGGGTCACCTGTTGTGTCCGCTGCTCCCGATGCGGCCGCCTCGACACTGGTGACACCAGCTCCTCCGCAGTTGTGCGGGGTAGGAGTGTTCTTATCGGGGGTCGATATTATTGTTCCCTTTTGTGTGGGAGGTGTGGTTTTTGGGGTTTGAAGATTGGGATCCCGTACTTCTTGATCCGGGGGGTGGGGTAGGTTTGATTTTTCCCTGTGAACGACTTTCATGCTCTTTCTTTGTTTCGTGGTTCTCTGGAGAAGAAAAAAAACTCAGTTGTTTACGGATATCTGCTTTAATAATAAACTAACCTTTGAACTATCCGCTCCGAGCGGGACTTCCCGGTGTCCAAACATTTTCATTCCGGTTTCCATTCCCGTTGCTACCCGGCCTGCTGTGTTTGGCCAGCATTTTGTTTGTGTTGCTTTGGATTTCCAGGATCTGCAGACTTTGTCGTGTTTGTGATTTTCCTCTCCGTTGTCCCTCCGGCCTCCGGGCACTGGTGGCGCTGTGCGGATCTCCGGCCACTGGTGGTGCTGTGTGGATCTCCCGCCACTGGTGGCGTTCTGCGGACCTCCGGCCTCGGCACCGAGGAGCAGACCTCCGGCCACCGATGGCGCTGCGGAGAAACGCCTGTGAACGCATGCGCGGTGCCGACTGCAGCTGTTTGGCGGTTCTCTGATTCGAGCAGGGGTGAGTAGGGAATGATCCCGGTGTTGTGTAAATGTGGGCCGGTTGCATTGGGAAAGAGCCGGGTCCGAGCTCTACCGGACGGCTGGAGCAGGGGTGCAGTGGCAATTTTTTAGCTGCCGGATCTGTCCGGGGGGGAGGAGGTTGGTTGATTGATAAGTTCGCGACCTGAAGTTATACAGCGCTCGGTACCTGCACGTGTAGTTCAACTCTTTGAGTGATTATGCAGAAAGTTTGAAATTAATAACTTTTGTGGTATTTCTGTTTCAGATAATTGAAAATTGCTAGGTTTTGTAAAATTGAATCCTGCCACCTTAGGCCACGAACGTATCAATCACCCTTAGTTTGTGACACCCAATTTGTGTACCTGCGCCTTTCATGTACTGAACAACTTCCTTGCCCCATTCGTGTAATGAGCAGGTACACAAATTGGGTGTGACATATATAGGGCTTCTTGTAACGTCAAGCAGTAAACCAAGATGAAAGAAATATATGAATTCCAGAGCTCCACAGAAATATAGTGATAGCTAAGACATTAACAAGGTTATAGCCTCTCACTACATTTCAGTGTATATCTGGTACAATTAAACATATAATACTTAATTTAATAATATGACAAAGTATTACACAGTTGCACTTAACTGATTATCATAGAATATAATTATCAAGCAAGTAAAATAACTTTGTTTGCTTAGAAGTCAAAGGGTTTTTAGTGAGAAAAATGTACTTTAGGCTTAGCGAGTAATCCACGGACCACCACAGATGTAGCCTTACTAATACGACTGAGTCGGAGCAGACGGCAGGGCCCGCAGCGCTTAGCAGTGTTACTCAGAGGTATAAAAATAACAGAAATAGAGCAATTCATTTTTTTACACTTTTAGCCCCTAAATTGGAACCAAGTAATCGAGTATGAAAAAAGAACGTCTGATGAACTATTGCTAAAGCCATGAATATTGGTGAATATTAGTCTCAAAAGCTGTAGGTTGGCAACTCTGCCTTGTACCGTTTCTCTCGGAGAAATGGTTGGACAGGAAGTGTACCTGTGAGTGTCGATACTCACAATATCCTCACACGTCGGTTGTTACATGGTTAGACCTTTACAGATCCTGTTTAGTCTTTAAATATATAAAAATTTAAAGAAGCTTGAATCTTTACATAAATTATTATCACATCTATACGAATAGAAAATATTGTATTTTGGAAGTGATAAATGTTAACGGGAGGAGAGCAACCATTTGGGAGGTTTGGAAATGTGTTTTGTCTCGGCTGTGAGTAAATGGGCTGTTCCGTGTTTAAACAGTAGAAGTAGACCCTGAGTTTGGTGTTCAAACTGTGTTTGGAAATCCACCCCGCCCCCCCCCCCCCACCCTCACTGTCACACAGTGGAAATCAGGTAGCTGTGCTGGAGATCTACACTAAAAACTGAAAATATTTGAAGTCATTCTGATGAAATGTTATTAATTGAATTGTATTGTAAGCTGTTCCTTACCTGCTGAGTGTTTCTGGTAATTCCAGTTTCTTTTTATTTCTTGGTTTATATTTCATGAAATGGACCTGTTTTAACCTGGAAATGAAAATGGCTGTGATAGTTTGTAGGCCTCCGTTGGAGTCTCTGCAAGTCTCTGATGGTTCTGGACCTGTGCTCAATGGAGTTCAGAGGGACGGTGGGGGTGGTGGGAGATGTATGGTTAATTAAACCTACTGAATGCTGAAAAGCCTGGATACAGTGGACATGGTGAGGATGTTTCCATTAGACGCAGAGTCTGTGATCTTACAGCACAGTTTCAGAATAAAGATGCTTTAGACTACAATCCGTGTTTCCTGTTTGCCAGAGGGCCAGACTCAGTCACAGAGTCACGGCCAAACGTTTGCTTCCATCCGGTAGCTCATCCCCCCAGCAGTACTCAAAATGCGGTACTTACCGTTGAGAGGGACGGCCACAGTGACCTCCACACTCTGACTTGTCTCCCACCCCTCACTTGACAGTCAACCATTTATCTGTCTCCTGAACCATTGTTGTGACGGCCTCCTTGTAGCTCCTGTCTATCACTGCCTCACTTTCCCTCACAAGCCGATGGTGCTGCAAGGACGTGGCTGGGGACGAACCCAAGTGCAGGACACGGGCGCGGAGGCAGAGTCGTGACCCGTTAGCACAGTAGCGAACAGGGAACCGGTATCCAGGAGAGTCTTTACACGGAGACAAGGTTTACGTAGACTATCTAGGAAATGGTGCGGAGCTTAGAACTGACAGTCCTAAGGAATCCAGAAACGAGGTTTACTCACACTAGAGTCGACCAACGAACTGGAAAAGCATGGCTGTGACGCCCAAGTTTTATCCTAGGTTTGCTAATGCAAACCAGGTGCGCTGTAATTAATGGAATTGGGAACAATTGGGGATCAGACGAGGGGATTAAGGCTCAGTCCAGGAGATAACAGCAAGATGGGGGGGGGGGGGGGGAGGTGTTGCCAGACGGGGCCATGACAGATGGGCATCGAGCTGGATTCCAGTCCCTGGCACGCTCTCTGAGGAGCTGCATCTCGGTGCATCGGGCGCAGATATGGCATCCGGGACACTGGGAGTCTACGGAATATCCCACATCTGACGTCAGAACAAAACACTGGCTCTGCAGACCTACTCGCTCAAGATCTGAATACAAAATAAGGGATGAACTTACCTACTTACCTTGCCTCCGGCTGTTCTCACCGCAGCCCTGCTGAGCCAAAACTGTACTACCCTGTCTCAGACTATTCAGAAGGCGGCCACTCCAAATCCAATGGCTAGACTGAGAGCATGAACCAGGAGTTGGAGACAACCAGGCATTGTTTAGTCTCCTCCAAACCCCCGTCCGGGAGGTCACAATTGGTTTCTGCAGAGATCGCCCACAATAACCTCCAGTCGTCCTCTGAATCTCAGAAGAGGTTCCAGCCCCCGCTCTACCCTGAGTTCCTGCTGCTCAGCAGTTGACCCAGCGCCACAAACGTTCCTGGAGATGAGCCAGGGCTTCTCTGCTGCGCCCCCAGAAAGAACAAATCCGGCAGGCTGATCGGATCCGTCGACAGGCAAGGCCATTCAAGCCAGGAGCGGGATTTTGGATGGCATCAAGGGATCTTCGCATGAAAGTTCGGAACCGCAAATTGGCACCGCGCTATATGGGACCCGTTTGTCGTGGAAACGGCTTTTAACGAGGTGTCGTATAGATTATGTCTACCAGCATCACTGAAGATATACCCAGTATATGATGTTATCAGCCTGGCCCGAATCACCGCGCCCCACCCCTCTCCTCGCTTGATGGTTGGTTTCCTGGACTATATGGTGCGGCGCCTCCTGACGAAGGACATCTTTGACAAGTCGCTCATCCAGGACTTCCAGCGGACACAGGTCTGTGACGCCTCAGCGGCTTCACCAAGGGAGGGCATTCCCTGTCCGAAACACAGTAACGGTAGCGCAGCAGTTACGGCAATTGGGCTAGTGAATATGCATGTATCAGCTAATTATTACTTTTCGTCGATACTTGAGCAAAGCACAGCAATGGCTTGCTGCCTGCTTGCATCCCGCATTGCCTGAGAAATTGGGCTGGCGAGTCCACTGGCTCTGAAGATGAGCTGTGTTCATTTTACATTTAATTATTCCTTTCAGCTCAGTGTTGGCTTCGTTTTCCACTATGAACGTAATATTCAATACCCTGTTTGGTTCAGAACTCTTGACCCACATCACAGTGTCTCTCTCTCTCGGCACTTCGATCATATCCGAACGGGGCAGACAACAGCTATCATACGAACATAGGCTAAGACAGTGTCCCATGTGTCGTTTAACCATTTTAGCTAACATGTCTTTTAAAGTCCTGCTCATCTCTTCAATAATCACACTGCATTGTGGTCGATAGGGGATATGGAACCTCTCTTATACCCCAAACTGTTACATTAGATTTTGTATCACCTGTGTGGTGAAGTCGGGACTTTCATCTGATTCCAACGTCCTTGGCAATCCCTAACAGGTAGAAAACTCTCTCGGACAAAATCCCGTCCGTAGCGTCAGCCGTCTTCATTATCGAGTTGAGAAGAACTCCATCCACTTGGTGAACGCATTTAAGGCATTTGTTTAGTTTATTATATTTTCGCTTTAGTAATTCGTTTGTAATCGTTTTCTAGTTAAAGTTAAGGTTGTTTAAAGTAAATTCGTTGTCTGTGATATATCGCGGCATGCGATGACGTCACACCCGGTTTCGCCGCGTCTTGTGGGAAAATACCGGTTTGGAGAAACGGGAAGGAGGGGGCTTATGTGTGCAGGATCAGCGCGAGAAAAGTTTTCTTTCTACGCACCAGAAACATCAGAGAAGCAAAGCCGTAAGTTAATAAGATAATCGATATGTTGAATTAAAAATGTTAATGCTGATTCTGTTAAAAGTAATAACGGTCGATAAAGTTTATGTTTTTTGTTATTTAAAGAGTTGCGGATAGCTTGTGTTGATGTATTTAAAGCCAGTCGATGGCGTAGGTAGATTCTGAATGTATGTTGCACTTTAATGTAATATAGTTGTTATAGTTTTACTTTTGCAAGTATTTATGATGTAAATGTGATGTCAAGAAGGAAACAAATACTGTCTATATTTTGTATTGTTTTATCAACAGTTTTCACCATACGTTAATGTGGAAGAGTGAACAGTAAACGGTTAATCTTACTGGGACCGCCTCATTGACTGGTTTATACCTGGTGTTTAGTTCAGAGTTCTTTTACACCTGTGCGAGAACACTACATAATGAATAAATGTGATAAATATTGCCACGAATCTACTGCACAGCACTTTGCAGATCTCTTGTTCACCCAGTGTTTCAGCTTAAGGAACACTCTGGACTCTGAATGAATCAGTGGGTAACACTCGTTCTCCAGTGTCTTTATAAAGATTGAGACATTCACATTCTCTTCTGAGTCCTGGGTCATTTTTGTTTCTGTCTGTCGCCTCGAAGCAATTCAGAAGTCGGCCCTCCGATTCCCGCAACATTGTTGCCGATACATCTGGTGTCTTGTTCCTCACCCTCCGCCTGGGTGGAGGTAGGAGAAAGAAAACCAGACGTTCAGAATGCCCGAAATATGGTCTGGGGGTGAAATGGTAGGCTTTCCTGATCGTGCTGCAACAGTGGTCGAGAGTGCGGGAGCCCCTGGTACTGTGGATGACGTGCTGATGACAAATAAGCCGAGAATTTCTTAAATAAGCCTGACAGAAACCCCCGCAATGATTTGAAAGTCATCAGGTTAGGCAGTTCCTTGCTTGCTGGTCGCGGCACTCAGTACATGGTATGCTTGCTTAACATCTGCTCTGGCGGTATGTGAAGTGCCGTCCGGATCAATGAGGGGAACCTCTCGGTAAGCAGCACCGACAGAACTCAATCATTGGATGTTGTGATTGGGGGAACAAGGGTGCGGCAAGACCGCTATATACGGACAGCATGAAGAATTTATCATGAAACAACACCGCCGTTCCACCCCCTGCCCACCCACCAGCACCACAATACCTTCTTATCTTCTCCGAACGGTGGATCGAGAAGCCTTCCGGCTGTTCCACCGAACTGAGCCATGTTTCCATGAAACAGAGAAGACAGCAGCCCCTCATTTCCCTCCGAAACTGCAATGTTGCGCTTACATAATGTATCTTGTTTTCAAGTCATTGGCCTTTGGCTAAGAAGATACCGGGTAAAGGATGCTTCATAGCCCGGCGATTTAGTCTGGCTTGAAGTCTTCCGAACCGACCTTTTTTCTGGCAATGGTAATGGCTGACCTTCGCAGATCGCTGAAAGGTGCCGCACCTGCATTCCCGAGAGTCAAGTCCACCTGGTCCTTCAGCAGCTCGTTACTCTGCCGGTTAATTTAGACAGATCAACAGTACGTTTCTTAAAGGGAAATTAGGGGATTCAGATTGCAGCGACTGTGATTCAAAAGAAATACATCTAGACATTTTGCGAGCTGTCGGCAATACGTCACGTGTATCGCCAGTGCCATCGTGGATCTTTGGATTTATAAACAAATCTCAAAATTCCTAAAGCCGTATCAATAATGTAGACATCCCTCTTTTACTTTTGCCTACAAAATGCATCACCTCGCACATCATGGTTAAATACGATCTGTCTTTGATCTGTACAGCAAATGGAACAACGATGTATAAAATGCAGGCCATTGAGTCTAACAGCGTTGGTGGAAGAGTGACAGGAGGGGAAGCGGGTGTTGGGATCTGTCAGCATTTAAACAGGCAGAGGCTAATTTGAGGTAATCAGGTGGTTCCTAAATTTGTAAATGACATCAGTATCGGTGGTGTCTTGGACAATGAACCGGATAGACCAACTTAGAAAGTGGTCAAGGATTGGCAGGTGGAATTTAATTTGACAAAATGTAGCACTTTGTAAAGTTAAGGCAGTGCAGTTCTTGCATAGTAAATGGCAGGACACTGGGAATTTTGCAGAATTGGGTAAACCAAGCCGAAGGATGCATATTCGCTGAAACCGGTTATACACGTAGAAAAGGCACAGGAAGGATGCCATGAGACTGGAAACATACCGGGAACGTTTCGTGAGAATATTTCTTTGAACACTCGATTATTATATAAGGATAGTTTGTGTAAGCTGAGAGATTTCTCCTTGCTGCATAGGACGCCGAGGGGTGATATTCACGACGGTCACAGATAGGCGTCAATATGTTGTGATGCGTCTAGTGTGATAGTATAGTGGGTAGTGTTTGTGGCTCTCACTTTCGGCGAGGAGAAAAGGAGAGCTGAACGTGTAATTCTCTCCCTGCCAGCGCACAGCCTCCCCGACAGAAAGCCTCATGTAGTGTCTACTCGCTGGCGACACAGGCAAACTGAATTACCTTTGGACGCAGGCTGAACTACAAAGGGCAGGGAGGACGTCTGGCTCTTGCACACGTAGCTGGCAGGACCACCGGTGCGTGGACGCGTCCTGGTGCTCGTGTACAGATCCCTATGGGCAGCCTCGGGAGAGACGAACGCTATGGGAGTAGCACGGTCAGCAGATCCGGAATGGAGCTCCTTACCGGCTGAACGTCACAGAGCCCCCTTCCGGCAATATCCCCTCGCGCTTCTCTGGGTTGAACTCCATTTGCCACTTCTCAGCCCAGTTTTGCATCCTATCAATGTCGCATTGTAAACTCTGACAGCACCCCACACTATCCACAGCACACCCAACCTTTGTGTCATCATCAAATTTACTAACCCATCCCTCCACTTCCTCATCCAGGTCATTTATAAAAATCACAAAGACTTGGGGTCCCAGAACAGATCCCTGAGACACTCCACTGGTCACCGGCCTCCATGCAGAATATGACCCGTCTACAACCACTCTTTGCCTTCAGCGTGCAAGCCTGTTCTGGATCCACAAAGCAATGCCCCTTTGGATCCCATGTCTCCTTACTTTCTCAATAAGCCGTGCACGGTGTACCTTATCAAATGCCTTGCTGAAATCCATATACACTACATCTACTGCTCTACCTTCATCGATGTGTTCAGTCACATCCTCAAAAAAATCATTCAGGCCTGTAAGGCACGACCTGCCTTTCACAAAGCCATGCTGACTATTCCTAATCATATTATGTCTTTCCAAATGTCAATAAATACTGCCTCTCAGGATCTTTTCCATCAGCTTACCAACGACTGAAGTAAGCCTCACTGGTCTACAATTTCCTGGGCTATTTCTACTCCCTTTCTTGAATAAGGGAAGAACATCTGGCAACCCTCCAATCCTCCGGAACCTCTCCTGTCCCCATTGATGATGCAATGGGGACGGTGTGATCCCGAAATTAAAGGGATTACGTGTGAGAAGCGTTTGATTAAATGTGGGTGCATATTATTGACAACTATAGAATATTGAAAGACTGCGAGAGTATGGATGTGGTGGGAATAATTCACATAGTGGAGGGAATCTAGGTCCAGACGACACTGCCTCAGAATACAAGGGCGCCCCTTTAGACGAAAGACGAGGATAAAATTCTGCCATCTCGGGAACTCATTGCTATCGACGGCTGTAAAGGCGGAACAAGTGGGTTTTTTATATAGCAAAAGTTTCTGATCAGTCAGGGCGTCAAAGGTCACAGGCAGAAGGCGGGAAAATGGGGGTTGAGGGGAATAATAAAGCTGCACAAGCAACAACAAATGTATCAATAGCCCCTCCCCCCAAAGTTTCAGCAAAAATCGTCAGCGCCCACCACCCACCATGTAAGCAATGGCAAAGTCCCTAAAGATAGATGTGTTCAATAGTGGGACAGCTTTACCAGACATGTACTGGGCCGAACCCACAACATTCTGTAGGAACTTACGTTCATTGAGATTGTTGTTCCCATACCGAGCCATGAGGCAGCCAGTCGATACACTCGGTATCACATTTACAGAAATGTATCAAGGTTCCAGATGTCCTGCCGATCTCCGCAAACTCTGACGAAACCAGAGGCGCTGCCGAGCTTGCTTCGCATTTGCACTTGTGGTGGGTCCAGGGCGGATCCTGTGAAATAGGAACACCCGGGGATTTAAAGTTGCTCACCCTCACTGATCCTCCGATGAGGACTGGCTCGTGGAACTCTGGTTTCCTCTCCCTTTGCTTTGCTGGCATTGAGTGGGACGTTCACGGGCGGGGTGGAAGCTGGAGGCGAAGTGGGTGACATTGTCGAGCTCAGTGTGAATGCAGGAAGCGGCAGCAATACATTGGTTTCCTCTGGTTTCTTCTCCCTTTGCTTTGCTCGCATTGAGTGGGACGTTCAAGGGCGGGATGGAAGCTGGAGGCGAAGTGGGTGACATTGTCGAGCTCAGTGTGAATGCAGGAAACGGCAGCAATACATTGGTTTCCTCTGGTTTCTTCTCCCTTTGTTTTGCTCGCATTGAGTGGGACGTTCAAGGGCGGGATGGAAGCTGGAGGCGAAGTGGGTGACATTGTCGAGCTCAGTGTGAATGCAGGAAACGGCAACAATACATTGGTTTCCTCTGGTTTCTTCTCCCTTTGTTTTGCTCGCATTGAGTGGGACGTTCACGGGCGAGGTGGAAGCTGGAGGCGAAGTGGTTGACATTGTCGAGCTCAGTATGAATGCAGGAAGCGGCAGCAATACATTGGTCGACGTAGCGCAGGGAGCGCTAGGGTGATTTACCGGGGAAGGTGTGGTACATTGGTTTGGTAGATTGATTTACTTAGGCAACGAAAAGTGAGACATATATGGGACACATGCGGGTGTCCATGGCGACCCATTAAATTTGGAGTAAGTGGGAGGAGCCGGAGGAGAAACTGTTGAGGTGAGGACCGGTTCTGCCAGACGCAGGGTGGTGATGATAGAGGGAAGCTGGTTGGTTGTTTCCTTTAGAAATGTGGAGAGTTTTAAGGCCCTCTTGATGAGGGACTGGAAATCCATGGAGAAAATGCGACGGTCGGGGCCAGGGAATCGAAAGTTTGTGAGTTGATCGAGAGCACAGGAAGCTTCGTGAATGTAGGTGGGAAGGGGTTGAATTATGGAGCATAGTTCGGACTGGAACTGTAAGAACACAGGATAGTGGGGCAGGAATTGGCAGAGACAACGGGCCTAACCAGACATTTAGCTTTATGAATGAGTAGGAGGTCGAAGCGGACAGTTCAGGGCAATGGAAACACTAGTTATCCACTGTGAATGGAGTTTCTCTGGAGTTGATGATGTCAGTGATAATGCCGGATGCAGTTCTCTGATGATCCGGAGTCGGGATTCTTCGAGGTGTAGGCATCATGATGTGTGTGAAAGTTACCGCCTAGTCTCAGCCAGGTGGAGATCGGTCCGTCACTCTACAACAGCAGCACTTTGTCAGCAGGTTGGATGGTAACTTTGGGACCGGTGCTGAGAGATTGGAGGGCAGTAAATTCAGTGGGGGTAAGGTTCGAGAAGCGGTGAAGATTCCTGATGTTGACGCGTTTGATGTCTGCTCGGGAATTAGTGATGAAGACATCCCACAGCAGGCAGATAACCAGCGTGCTGTGTCCGAGAGGAGGAGGGTTGGAACCGGAAGAAATCACACTCAGTGCTGTGTGGTGAATTCTTGCCGATAAGATCTACCCGGAGACGGAGCTGAATGTGAAATAAACTTCACCATCCCAGCAGCAGCTCCTCCTGAAGGTCTGAGAAGCTCCAGCAAATTACTTATGAAAGTGTCTGCAGAAATACTACACAGACTAGGCACATAATATTATATGTTGCGAACAACGAAGACGAAGCATTACGTTTTCCCTGGGGGTGGAGTACTCCGATTAATCCCCACGCGGACAATTATGCTGCAGGGAGTGAACAGAATCCACCAGTTTGTCAAAACGACCGTGGCAGGACTCGAACCTGCGATCTTCTGATAACTTCCACCATTCAAGCACCGAAGTCAGACGCCTTATCCATTAGGCCACACGGCCGTATTCTGTGAGAAAGGCCAAGGGGGAAAATGGGGAACACGCTGTCTGCTGCAAGGCGTTTCCACCTGTAAAATCATTTCCTGACAGGGCTAACTGTACTCGCCTGCAGTGATTTCATCCCTAGGTGAACATTCGACCATTGTTGTGTCAATATCACTCCATGCATTCCTGCTTTGGGCTGTTGAATATTCTGTTTCTGTCACACAGAAAGGAATTGTCAAAGGCACAAGTCACTGTCTTTTGCAGCGGCGTTATATTCTGGGATTGGAATCAGTGACAATGGTACACCACGTTCAATACATTGTTGATCGAGTGAACTCGATTTCTTTTTAGGTATTTCAGCCGTTGGTTTGTTATTCCAGAACCGTGTAGCCATGCATTTGTGTCGGGAAAGCGTTAGGATGTTTGGATCTGCTGCTCAGCACAGCCGGACGTGCCCTTCAGCGCGTCTGTAATGTGGTAGCTATCAGGTTATTGCATTTGCCCAGTACACAGAAAGACGTCATTCTCTAACCTGATGCCAAATTCCTATAATATCTGTTTACATGAAATCGAGCGATATAATGACAAAGCTACGGAAATTTTATTTAATTCAACATAAATTGATCTTATTTTACAACTCAAAACACTCACAGGTATTCCAAGTTACCGAGCACGGAATCGATCCTTTTGCATTAGCACGTCCACGGCGTCTGCGTCTGCATGAGCTATTTCCCTGTTTTATGTGGTTGGTACAAATCTCTCTAAACTGTCCTTATCCACATCCATGAATTCTGGTAAACACGGCGAGCAAAGGAAGTCGGCATAGAATCTGAACACAAATCTGTGGATCATAAGCAGAGTTTGTAAGTGCTCTGAAGAAATTCAGAACTATAATCACAAGAGCAAGAAGAACAGACAAGGTGGTCGAGAGGGTAAGGCGATGGACTGCTGATCCATTGTGCTTTGTACGCGTGGGTTCGAATCCCATTCTCGGTGTTTATCTGGGAGTTCATCTTTGAAACGATCACTTTAACATTTCCGAGCCTCCAACTTTTGTCTCAGGGGCGCCAGACAGGTTGGTATGTTGGGTCATGAAAAGCAGTATTCACCATTAGTCCCTCATCAAATTTGGCCACAACGCCACAAGATTTAGTTGAATTAGGCTATTCGGCCCATCTCATCTATCCGCCATTCCATCATGACAGATATATTAACTCTCTCAGCCCATTTTTCCTGGCTTCTCCTCGCCACCTTTGACAACCTTACTAATCAAGAAGCTGTCAAACTCCGCTTCAAATAAACACAATAAGATGGGTTCCACAGTTAGCCATGGCAATGGATTCCACAGATCCTTTACTTCAGCTGCCTAATGTCCTCCTCATGCCTGTTCTAAAGGGACCTTCTTATCTGAGTTTGTGCCCTCTGCCCCTAGACTCTGCCACTACATTTTAATCGGCCTTTCAATATTCGATAGATGTCAATGAGATTCAGGGGAATGGACAAAAAAGTGGCTAATGAAATACAACATTGGAAAGTGTATGGTAATGCACCTTGCAGGAAGTCCCAGGGCTGTATTACCTGGAGTTCACGAGAATGAGGTGGGATCTCACAGAAATATCCCGAATGTTAAAAGGCCTGAACAGTTTGGGTATGGCAAAGTTATTTTCCGTGGTTAGGGAGTCTAGGACAAGAGGCTACAACTTCAGGTCTGAAGGACGTCCATTTAGAACAGAGTTGCAGAGAAATTACTTTAGTCAGAGGGTGGTGGATATATGGAATCTGTTGCCACGAGCGGCTGTGGAGGCTAAGGCATTGGGTGCATTTAAAGAATAGATAGATAGGCAGAGGTTCGTGATTAGCCAGTGCACAAAGGGTATGGGGAGAAGGCAGCGGAGTGGGGAGGACTGGAGGAATTGGATTGGCCCATGATTTAATGGCAGAGTAGACTGGATGGTTTGAATGGCCTACTTCTGCTCCTATATCTTATGGTCTTATGTTAGCATTGATATGAAGGATATGAAAGCAAGGATGTAAGGATGTAATGTTGAAAAGATATGAGCACTGTGATGCCCGACAGAACTTGGAGTTTTGTGAGTAGGTTTGGGCCCCTTATCTTAGTGCTGAAACTGAACAGATTATCATATGAAGTGCGTCTGATGTCAGTGGGCCTCTATCCACAGGACCTTAGAAGAATCAGGGGTGACCTCACTGATATCTATCGAATGGTGAAAGGCCTTGTTAGAGTGGTGAGGAGAGGATGTTTCCTGCTGTGGGAGAGTCTGAGACGAGACGATACAGCTTCAGTGTAATGGGACATCTTTTTAGAACTGAGATGACGAGGAATTTATTTAGACAGAGAGAGGAGAATCTATGAAATTCTTTGCAACAGGCTGCTTTGGAGGAAAATGTGTATGCATATTTACGACAGACGTTGATAGGTTCTTGATTGGCCACGGCATGAAGGGATACGGGGAAAAGACAGGAGATTGGGACAGATTGGAAAATTGCCTCAGACATGCTGAAATGCGGAGCAAACTCGACATGCAAATGACGTAATTTGGCTCCTGTATCTTATATTGCTATGGTCATATGGTCCAAAATGCCGGCAGAACTCAACAGGTCAAGCAGTTTCTATGGAAACAATTTCTGTCATAGACCTTTCAAATTAATTAACGCCTCGTCCAGCAGTTCAGATCTGTCAATAAAGAACCGAATTTCTCAGTGGCCAATCATTTAAATTCCTATCCCCCATTCACGCTCTGGTATAACTGTCCATGGTTTCCTGTTCTTGTCATAGTCCGGTCTGGCAAATCCCCATCTTGCTTTTAGTTCCTTAATTGGGCCTTAATCCCCTCGTCTGTTTTCCAATCATTCCTATTTCCACTAGAGCAAGTTCCCATTAGCGAACATAGAATAGAAATCGGTTGGCACAGCCAAGTTTTGCCAGTTCGTTGGCCGACTCCAGTGTGATTAAACCTCGTTTCCTGATT
The DNA here is from genome assembly GCF_048418815.1 of Hemitrygon akajei. Taxonomy (NCBI): domain Eukaryota; kingdom Metazoa; phylum Chordata; class Chondrichthyes; order Myliobatiformes; family Dasyatidae; genus Hemitrygon; species Hemitrygon akajei. The sequence continues at coordinate 7,373,020 of NW_027331933.1, read as the reverse complement.
CTTTAGGACTGTCAGTTCTAAGCTCCGCATCATCTCCTGGATACTCGACGTAAACCTTGCCTCTGGGTAAAGACTATCCTGGATACCGGTTCCCGTTCGCGGCGGTGCTAACGCCTCACGACTCTGCCTGCGAGCCTGTGTCCTGCACTTGGGTTCATCCTCAGCCTTGTCCTTGCAGTACAAATGCCCGTTAATGTCAAGTTCAATTATCCTCTCCAATAGCTAACCCACTACTGACGTAAGATTCACTGGTCTATAATGCAAACAATTCTCCCTATTATATTTCGTTAACAGAGGAATAACATTTGCCACCCTCCCACCGCCCAGTCATCTAGTTCTACTTCCGTGGCCAGTGAAGTCGCAGATATCCTCTCCAAACGCTCCGCAAAATCGTTTTTTCTCTGTCCCAAATTAACTGGACTATATCCCTTCCTGTTCCGGGGAAGAATCTATCATAATATTTTCCAAGTTTCGAGCGCATCCTCTTTCTCAGTGTCGGCAGGTTCTGGCATATCTGCCATTTTTCGGTGTGTTCACATTCATGCAATTATTCAGTAAGGATCTTCCCGGCCTCCTTGGACTCCAGATATAAGTTTTGCTCTGATCTGCCCACACTCCCCCCAGTCTGCTCCTGTTCTTCACAGTGCAACTCCCCAAGGACTTTTGAAGTTCCCTTGTAACTCTTCTCAGTCCATTGTTAAATTCTTCCTTATCTGCATTGTGACTCGCCATAACCCTATCTGATCCTTTCTTCCCAGCTCTCAAGTATCTTTCTTTCTTCCTCTGGAATCGTTCCAACTTTCTTGTCAGCCAGGGTTATTTTACACTCTCAGCCTTGCCCTGCCTCACTGAGAGAGGCCTATACTGAACCCCATGTCAGTGTTCCCTCAGCAATCTCCAGATATGTGTTGCGCATTTCCGTGAGGACAACATTTCCCAATTTACCTTCCCAAGTTCCTGCCAGGTAGCACCATACATCACATACCCCAATTAAAAAAATGCCATGCTCCCTGGTCCTGTCTCTGTGCAAGGTAAATGGAGGGGAGTTATCCCTATCGATCTGAAATACGGACCCGCGGAGAGACCTGTCACCTGATCCGCTTCCTTTTCTACTGTCATATCCGGAATGAACTGTTCGCTAGTCCGCCTGTCTTCATATAGTAACGTGAATCCTTCCTGGACACAACTGATAAATTATGCCGTACCTAAACCTTTTACGCTGTGGAGGTGCCAAAGAATATTAGGGAAGTTTTATTAGGGAAGTTTTCCTTTCCAATAACATTGCACATGTCCAAGTTCAGCTACCGATCGTTTCCCCATTGTTCCCGATGCATTTTTTTGTTAAACCAGTTGACGGCTGTACAGAGTATTCCATATAGGGTGTTCGCGCCGTTCATGTTTCTCTGTTCGTCTCACAGTCTATTAACAGACGAACGCTCCACGTTGTCCTCCCTTTCTGCAGCTGCGATACTATTCCTGGTTTCCCATCGCACTCACTTTACACTCTGTTACCCGACCCTGTCCATTTTGAAACATCTAAAACCCGGAAAGTCCTGAAGCCATCCCTGCCCTTGTGACAGTCGAGTGTCTGTGATGGACTGGAACATACTTCAAACAATGCAGCAATCTTCTGCGAATTCGACAATTTCCGGATGACCAGGCATATGGTTGCCTGAATTTATGAAATTTGCCAAAACTGTTCATTGTAAAACGGAAAATTTGAAATTTTACATTTATTGGAAAACTCCACTGAATTGTCATTAGACGCGGGCGTTATCTACACAGATGGCCATTTAATGTAAACACATAATTCATTCCATTCCTCAGCTCTTCTCTGAATTTCCTCTGTGTCAGTGAATAGATACAAGTATTGGTGCAGACACTGAGCATTTGCAACATGAACCCAAATTGCTGTAGGATGTATACCGGGTAACTCAAATATCTGTCCTGGTAGTAATAGTTTTCCTTTTGCCATTTTAAGGAATGGACTACATAGGGCATCCAAAATAATATGAAATTAGCTGATATAGAAAACAACAAAATCATTGATTTTCTGCGTTTTTCCACCTCGGCATCTTTCTGATTGTCGCTGCTGTGCCGAAGCCTCCTACGGACTCCATTTGCCACAACGATATGGCTTACGGTTAACCCGTTAAACACCAGGATTAAGCCGATTGGTAGCAACGGTGTTAAAATGTTGGCAAGTAATGCGTATCCTCTCCACACGGGTGAAGTACGGTATTCATGTGTGGCGGTGCACCGCCATGGCATGTTGTCAATGATGACGTAAGGTTCAATGGCAAAGTAAAACGGGGCACATCTCCCACAGCTCACTATAACCACGGTCACGATAACCACCGTTGCTGTTCTCTCGGTGCAGTATCGCTCCCGCAGCTTTCGGCAACATATTGCAATGAAACGATCGAAGGTAAAACTGACCGTGAACCAAACAGAACAGTCCATCGCTACAACCCTAAATACAACTGTCAGAGCGCATACAGGAGTGATGAGCAGGGATCTGGAATAAATATAGATATTGTTGGTCTGTTCCACTAAAGCTACAACGATAACCACCATCAGATCCGCTGTTGCCATTCCAAACAGGTAACGGGTGATGCATTTGGAGAGTCCGCATTTTCCCCGAGATAGGATCAGAATCGTCGTTAAATTAACTGCAATAAATTGGAAAAAATTAGAAATATAAGCAGAATAAATGTAGATATTGTTAGTCTGCTCCATAAAGCAACAATGATAACAACCATTAGATCCGTTGTTTCCATTCCAAACAGGTAACTACAAGAAATTTGAAAACAAAATGAAAATATGGTCAGCAGCAACTCTCTGAATGCCCCCAGGTATGGCCTGTTTGGAAGTGGAAAGCGGGAATCCAGTGTGTGCGGTCTCGGTCGCTGCACTCCGGCTGGAGGACAATGACGGATGTGAGTGTCAGTGGATTGGCGACATTCCCACAGTTTAGAGCGAGGCATCCGAGTTCCACCACTCACGGACCGGTGAACGGAAGATCGTCACAGTAAACAACACTATTTCCATTATTAGGGGCGAAATAGTTGAAGGGATTGTTTGCAGCGGTGACAAAGTGGAGTCAGAGAGATATAAAGCACGAGTTCTCATTTACTGACCTACAGAAGAACAGACCTACGTGTCGAAAATAGACGGGACCGTCATTTAAATAAGCTGCCACGTTGTTACAAGCTCGGAGTGTCTACACTGATAGAGACTCGGAGCTAGAAAAGCAGAGACCAGCGTCACTTCAGAACGCCTAGCGAGGTGAAATTATAAAACAATGTCAATATCGACACCAACTTAATTGAGAAAAGAGGAAAACAATGCGATCGAAATATAGAAAATGGAAATAAAACCATTAGATGCCTGAATCCTCCATTCCGGAAACACGTTTCAGCCGATGGTAGCATCTGTGCTCAGTAACAGTGCGGATACCGCAGCAGAGTAACGACGGCACCATACGTAAAGTAACCAGCTCCGGCATCTTACCGGGGACCCCAACCGCTACAAGTGTGGGATAGAAAATGGCCGCGATGTAGTAAATCGCCGGATATTCCATATTCCGCCAGAAGCAGCGTTCAGTTGTACGGAGCGTTTCAGCTGCTCAGATTGACTGGTGATCGGTTTAGCAGACTTTTATTGAGGAGAGAGCAATTCCACTGAGGCAATTAGCGTGACTATCACGTCAGGGACAATAGTGACGACCAACTGCACAAACAATTTCGTTAAACTATTTTTACTCACTGCTCCCGTATCCCGAGTTTGACTCCCCAAGGGATACTGGAATCTATTTACTCTAAAAGGAAATATAATGTGGTGTTTTCCATATTATTTTCCATGATACCTGGCTTCAGAAATTTTTATCCCAGTGTTGTATTTAAAATAGACATTCATCTTGAAATAGATTTATTTGGTAACATTTAACGGAGCGCATTCGCTTCTGAAATTGTAGGAAGGAGTTTGTTCTTCTTTATTAAAGGAGACAATTCGTTCATTCTTTTCTTTCGTTCGTTCCAGTCATTCCGGGCGCTTTGAGTGATGGAAATCACAGTGACAGCTGACGTGCTTTACAATAAAACGCACTGAAAAATATTCCACGAAACACAGCGATATTCCAGAGACCTCTGATCAAAAAAGGATACGTGTCTTCGGGAGATTAGCGAGGGCTGTGGACAGTTTGAAGAACAATGTTTTCCAGCGCACACATGGACCGTTTGGCACGAACCTGACCTCTGGCAGTGAATGACTTGTCCGCCTCATACCCGTCACGTGCGATCATGGTTTAAAGATATTCCCAAACCTGCCACAATTCTACCACTAATTTTCCATCCATTCTCCGTTTGAACAAATATAGCAAGTGAAACCTGTGAACAATCCCCGGGTTCTCAGGCTGCTGTATTATTTGCCATGAAGTTGTCTTTTTTCCTCCTGATTTACTGTCAGGCATATTGCCTTTCGAGCGTCTCTATGAGTATGTGCAGAACAGCGGATGTGTTCAAGCTCACCTGTCAATCACACTTCCTTCTGCTCCTGCAGTGCACCGCTCCGTGCCGATTGTGGTTCTCGTACCGATGAGCGGACCTCGGCTTATTGGGGATAGTCTCATCACTCTGTTTCCATTGTGGAACTCGTACTAATGTGCGGCCCTCGATTAAACCGAGAAAGTATCACCTCTGCCTTCAAATTCGCCTTCGAAAGTGAATCACTTCGTACTTTTCCGGGTTGAACTCCATCTGTAACTTCTCAGCACTGCACTGCGTCCTGTCACTGTCCCGTTGTAATCTGTGACAAACTTCTACACCATCCATATTTGCACCAACTTCCACATCACTGCAAATACAATAAACCACTCTTCCACCTCCTCATTCAAATCATTCTTAAACGCAAAAGAATACGGGGGTCTAAGAACAGATCTCTGCAGGACACCTGTCACCAACATCCAGGGAGGAAACACTATCCTCTACCTTCTGTGGGCCCCAGTTCTGAATCCATCAGCCAACTTTCCCTGGATACCAAACTTTCTGATATTATGAATTGTCCTGCCATGGTTAACCAATCAAAAATCCATTCATATCTGATCAATTATCGCCCACCTTATTACCAAAAGACCACGCAACAAACACGTTCTCCCATCTGTTTCCCTCTTCCAGTGTCTCCGCCTGGGCTCGGGCGAGTGCAGAGATGTGAACTGTTCTTATCCTCCGGGTACAAAATGGAAGTAGTCGCCCAACCCACTGAGGGAGCAACTACTCCATCATCCACATCACCGTCGGTTGCCTGAAACATAAATCTAGAGATTCATCTCATCTCGGACCAGAGTATCCCATTGACAAAATGTTTTCTGGAACTCAGCTGCTAGAGGACAATAACTATCTCCAAGGGGTCAGATGATCAGACCGGATTTATTAAAAACCGTTTTTGCACATTTTAATATACGCATTAGGGTTAGGGTTAGGGTTTTAGTCTCCTTCTCAGGAGATATCCAAATGTGTGATATCCTTAGATGCTGAGAAGGCCTTCGAACGGCTTGAATGGAATTATCTATTTAAAACCTTAGAAAAATTTCATTTTGGACCAGATTTTATTCAATGGATTAAATTACTTTATTTATCTCCTGCTCGGGTTCTTACTAATTTTCAAAATTCCATCCATTTAAACTTTACCGTGGAACTAGTCAAGGCTGTCCGTTGAGTCCTTTGCTTTTTGATCTAGCTTTAGAACCCCTTGCCATTACTTTTCGAGAATCTAATGATATCTGTAGGATTTTAAGCAGAGGTATCACCCACAAACTCTCGCTTTATGCTGATGATAGATTGCTTTTTATCTCTAATGTTGAGACCTCGCTACCCTGCGTACTTTCTTTACTCTCCCGCTTTAGCCAGTTTTCAGGATATAAATTGAACTTACGTAAGAGTAAATTATTTCTTTTAAATAATTTTGTATCAATTAATACTAATCTCCCTTTTAAAATTGTAAGGAATCAATTTACTTATTTGGGTGTAAAAGTCACTAGGAATTACAAACACCTGCTTAAAGAAAACTTCCTTACTTTATTGAACTATTAAAAAAATATATCATTAAATTGGGCACCTCTTTCAATATCGTTGTTTGGACGAATTAATTCTATTAAAATGAATATTCTACTTAAGCTTATATACCTTTTTCAGGTCTTACCCGTTTTTATTCCTGTACTTTTATTGATTCGCTTGAATCTATTTTATCCTCCTACATATAGAAAAATGAACGTCCTCGTTTAAATAAAATTCATCTTCAAATACCTAAAAAGTCTGGAGGTTTAGCTTTACCTAATGTTGGGTTAGGTGACTGGGCAGTTAATATAAGATATCTTACGTTTTGGTTACATTATATTAATCGTATAGACTGTCCGGTATGGGCTTCTTTAGAAGTTAACTCTGTTAATAAATGTTCTATTATTTCTCTTCTTGGATCCTCACTTCCTTTATTTGTAAGTAAACTAACTGATAATTTAGTAGTTAAACATACTCTGGGGATCTGAATACAATTTAGAAAACATTTTGGTTTCTTGAGATTTTCCCGTTCTAGTCCCATTTATACTATTTTTTAAACCCTCCATGACTGATTTTGTTTTTAAAGAAAGGGACAGATTGGGCATTAAAAGTTTTTGTGATCTGTTTGTTGGAGGAAATCCTTTTTTTTCCATTTGAGCAATTGTCTGCTAAATATAGCTTACCCAAAACTCACTTTTTTAGATATCTACAAATTAGAGACTTTATAAGATCTCAATTATGCACATTTCCTATAAGCTCAGATAAGAACTTACCAGACGTAGTTTTGAAATTGACACTTATTCATAAAGGTTCTATATCTAATATTTATGGTACGTTACTGAAGATGAGGAGTGTTCCCTTCGACAAAATTAAGATTCTGTGGTTACAAGATTTACAGACATCAATATCTGAGGAAACTTGGAATGAAATTTTTAAACTGGTTGATACTTCATCGCTATGTGCTCGCCATTCCCTCATACACTTTAAGGTGGTACATACAGCCCATATGGCTGAATATAAGCTACTCGTTTTTATTCGAATATATCTGCCGACTGTCACATTAGTATATTTCAATGTAACTATTGACTAACCTACTTGAATACGGGTTAATGAGATTGTTATTATGATACAATGTAATTGGTAGTTTTTTCGTATGGCTTTTGACCTTTTATATATACTTTTTGTACACTGTATTCTTCTATGTAGAAACTAATAAAATATTGAAAAGACTATCTCCAAGGGGTTTGAATTGGTTAATATGATGCCAACCCAACTTATATGAAGCAGTCTGGATTCGATTTACCAATGGATTGGGTCTGTCCCGACAAATCGCGAAGGTGTAAAGGGGCTCGGCTGATGAAGTGACATCATCACCTTCTGTCCTATTTCCAACGCCCGCGGTTTTGCTCGCACCTCGAAACAAGCTTCACTCTGCCGTTTCTTCTGTCCCGTATTATGGGCGGCATCATAATAGACATCCTTAATAGAGTGAATGAATTGTTGCTTGCATTTGTTCTTTCCAATGTATCATACTCGGTCTCCGAGAAATCTAGCCAAGCAGGAATACTAACCCTTTCATTTTTCTCCCGATCGTACATAAAACGTGTAAATGCAGGAGAGGATGCTTCTGTGCTGAGGACTATTGTAGTGTAAGAGAGTAACGTATGAACCGTTTAGCCATTTGGGACAACATTGTCTTTAAATTCCAGCTCATCCATTCCACAATCACACTATTGTGGTCGATAGGGGATATACAACCTCTGTTTTACCTCAAAGAGTTTAATTAGATTTTGTGCCACCTGCGTGGTGTAGCAGGGTCCATGATCTGATTCTAGAGTCTTTGGCAATCCACAACGGGTAAAGACTCCCTCGGACAAAATCCTGGCTGTAACGTCAGCGGTTTTCATTATCTAGCCACTTGGTGAACGCATCCACTATTGCGAGGATTTATTTCAGACCTCCAGTGGATGGAGGTGAAGATTCAACAAAATAAACCTGCTGATTAACACATGGTCCTTCTGCGGGACGTGTCTTAAAACGGCTTCTCTAGCCGATTTATCTGGGTTATTACTGGGAACAAATCAAACAATTCTTACAATAATGTTGGACATCTCGCAATTTCGGCCACCAACACAGATTCTTCAACTGTTCCATAGTTCTATCTGCTCCTTGATACCCACAAATGTCATGGTGACAATACATCACCTGGTTTCTTTCACAATCTGGCACCAAAAATTTACCATTATTAAGTACAATCCGATTCCGTGCCTGATCTCTCGATATTTCCCAAACTCTTCAGAATCCTCTCCTCTTTGTAGCCTTGCTAATTCCTGACCCTGTTACTGTGTCATGACTAAGTCTATATCTGTACAGTTTGCTGGTTTCTCTCTCATCCCTACCTCTACATCTGGATTCCCTTTTACCACCCAGCTTGATTCTAGTTTGGTTAATTCACCAGCCTTCCTGCTCCCTTCCCGGGAAGTCTGTAACTGAGCCTTCACCTTTTAGTTTAATCGATAAATGTTTCCACTAAAACTCTCAGATACTTAATTCAACATGGGAGCTGATGGCACTGGTTTGCCATCTTTTGAGTTATAACCTCTAGCATCATTCTGAATGCAATTCAGTACAAGCCCAGAGCCATCAAATGTCCCTCATACATAAGGACTATCATTCTGAACATCAAATGTCCCTCATACATAAGGACTATCACTCTGTCCATCAAATGTCCCTCATACATAAGGACTATCATTCAGGACATCAAATGCTCCGGAGATATAAAGACGATCATGCTTGTGAGCCTTGTAAGCAACAACTCTACTGTCTACTTTAAGATGGCGCTGATGAAGCGCAGACACGCCTTGCTGCTGGTAAACAGAACTATAAATTATTGTATTATTCACATATTTTCTCGGACATGATCGCTGCAATTAATAGCCTGTAACTTCCCTTTCGGAGATGAACATTTGAACCCCTTATAAAACTTGGCAATTTTGCGGTGTGAACTGAAGTCGCCAAGGTTTAGGGCGTTTATGTCATGGCGTGTACGGGCTGAATCGAGGCGCCGCGCCCAGGCTCGAGAGTGGGTAATGAGTCGATGCTTGGCCATAGCTGCAGTGAACTTGAAGACGATTCGGCAGAACCGGGGTGAGGCGATGGTCTCCGAACTCGGGTCCGAAATAAGGAAGGGCACGAGGTCGGTCTAATTTAGGCGCTGGGTCGAATTTGAATGTTGGACTACGGGCCGAATCGAGGCAGCTGGACCCTGGCCAGAGCAATAGGAAGTGGCAGGGACCGGGTCCGAGAGCTAGAAACGAAACCCCGTTTGCCCGATTTGAGCGCCGGGCCAGATTGAAAATGGTCAGGGTATCGGTGCCGGAGCAGAGGGACTCCGGTTCAGCTCACGGCTCCGCGAGGTTTACTCGTCTCTGCGCTGATCTGAGGCTGTGGCCTGCAACGAATAGTTTCCTCAGGCGGCTGCTCTGATGATCAGGGTCGCGGCATATTTTCGGGAGCCTCGGTTCCGAATGTCATTTACGTACGTTTATAGGATGCACATTAGCTTTTCCCTGCACCCTGGGTGTTTGACGGTCTTGTTTTTAATGGGGTCTATTGAGATTCTTTGTTTTGTGGCTTCCTGTAAAGTGACGAATCCCAGGGGTGTATGCAGTATGGACTCTTTTTTAATATATGGACTGTGAATTTAGAACAGCACTGAACAAATTTCCGGAAGTTGCAGGCAAATTGGTAAAAAGATATTTGATTGGGAAAAGCTGTGGTTCTTTACTGTTCTACTGTCTCAAGACGAATATCTGTGCATTTTCCATTTCAGGCAGATTTCAACAGTTCCAGAGGGAATGTAATGGAAAGACAGTGCAATTACAAGCAACGCTCAGCAGGTAATGAACATCTATGGGAGAGGTACAAACTAATCGATTCGGGTTTCGTCAGATTGGCCTCAAACGTTTTCAGTTCTCAGTGCAGATCTCCCGCATCTCGAGTTTCTGTTTGATTCCTGCTGCCTGACAGACAGGAGACAGTGAGGGGGAATTTCCAAACTCTGCTTGAGCACTGAAACCCGGGACCCAATTCTACTGTTGCAGGCACAGAACAGCCCACGGAATCACAGCCTCTTCCTCTGAGGGGTAGAATGGGAACGAATCGTCTCCTCAGACTAGCAATCATTGCTTCCAAAGAAATGTCGGAAATAAACACATGAGCCCGGAACAAGTGCAGTTTTTCAACACCTCTTTAATTTGAGAGGCCTGATCATTTGGAGCACTTTACCTGTGTCAAAGACTGGGATATCCCAGGACCCTACCTCACAGGAACGCAGCTGAATCTGTCACATACCTACCCCAGAATCCTTGCATATCGTCCCCACGTCCCACACTGGGTGGTGTAGTCAGTAATTTGCCCCAACCAATGTCCAGGCACCGGAGGCTTCCACTTCGTTGTGGAAGGAGGAACATCCAGTCCGATCTCTAGAAGTACTTACCGGGGCCAAAACCCAAATATTGATAGTTCCATATTCCCGATGAACCCATTCCAGGTTGACCCAAGCACCAGCTCCTCCCGGACTCAATGCTGCCGGTAATATGCTACCGTGTCTTGGCCATTCAGAGTTCAAAACATAACACTCTATATCAACCTATGGTAGAATGGAAACATGATGATCCTCTGACTGAGCCAGAGATCAGGCTGGAAAACCCGGCTGTGGGTCACCAGAGGGCGGGAATACGTCTCACATTGTCTCCTGAAGCTAAATTGAACACATGCGTTCATTATGTTATTGAATGAGACCTCGCTTAGCATAATTAACGACCACATTTCCTGCAGGGTAACAGGAATAAAATGTTAATTATGATACTGAAAATTGTGTGCTGGAAACAGTGTCTGAGGAAGGATCAGTGGAAAGAGAAATAGTGGAAGACCTGGTATCGGAATCGTGACAGAGCAAGATGCTGCCCAATTATCGAATGCACTGACCATGGAATATAGGAGCATAAATAGGTCGTTTGGCCCATCGAGTCTGTTCTTCTATTTCATAGCTGTTCCATTGTCCCACTGAGCCACAATCTCCTGCTTTCATCCTACATCACTTTCATCTTCCACGGCGAAAACTGATCAAAAATACTTTTTCGGTTCATCCTCTATTTTCTTGTCCCACATTACTATTTTCTCAAATTGCAGGGTAAATTCTATCATGTTATGATCACTGGCCCTGAACGGTTTTTTTTTTTACCTCAAGCTCTCTAATCACTTTCAGTTCATTGCACAGCACCCAATACAGAATAGTTGATCCCCGCATGGGATCAACCACAAGCTGCTCTCAAAAGACATCCTAAAGGCATCTAGAAATTCTGCCCCTTGGGATCGAGCACCAACCCATGACTATCGGAAAATTGACCTTTTAACATACATTTTCTACCTCCCGTTGTAAAGTTTAGACCATGTCATTACTACTGTGTGGAGGATCTGTATATAATCCCCATTAGGGTCTTTGTCCCCTTGCAGTTTCCTAGCTCTACCCATAATGATTCAAGACCTTCCTACCCCATGTCAGCTCTTTCTAATGATTTGATTTCATTTCCACCAAGAGTCACGCCAGCCGTTCTGCCGACCTACCTGTCCTTTCGATACAGTGTGTATCCTTGGTTGTTAAACTCCCAGCTGTAATCGTGTTCTGTCAGCCACGATTCAGTGACGCCCACAATGTCATACATACCAATCTGTAACTTTGCTGCGTTCATCTACCTTATTCCATATGCTGCTCGCCTCCAACTATAACACCGTCAGTCTTGTACTCCCCCTTTCCCATTTTGTCTGCCTTTTACGTTGCAGCTCATCCCATTGACTGCAATGTTGCCCTATCGTCAGCTTCTCCTTGCTAGCAGTATCACGGCACATTGCCTCTGCTTGTGAACCAACTACCCCATCCTCAGCACTATTACCCCAGCTACCAACCCCTGCCAAATTAGCTTAACCCTCCTGAATAGCTCTGGCAAACCTGCCACAAGCATATTGATTCCCCTGGGATTCACAGATATGCACTATGGAGACAAAACGGTCTGGTCCGGTTTATTTCACTTTGGAGATGTGTATGGTGTTTTAAAATCAATGGCTTGTTGTGCAACCATTATTAATTTAGCATATCCTGAGTGGTGGATCACACAGCAAGGAAACTGGCGTTTCACTGGCTCTACCTGTTCTGACCATCCACTCACTGTCTACACTGGTCCCATGTATCAGCACTTGGTTCATAGCTGTCTGTATCTCGGCAGTTCCAATGCTCATCCAGGATTATCCCTGGTACCCTTTTTGTATAATGGATCAACATGAGCTCTTCATCAGTCCTCCAGGAATTTGTCAAGTCTCTATCAAACTCTTCACTTGCTTTTCTCAGTAACCTGGGTTATCCCATCATGCTCTGGAGACTCCTACACCTTAATGCTCTTTAGGAGACCCTAGAGTATCTTCATTATTTAAAAATGACATGACATATTAATAATCTCGGCACTGACCTTCCTATACACCATGCCTTTCTCCTTGGTAAATACTGATCTGAGGTGCTCATTATGGACCTCACGCACATCCTCAAGGGCTCTGTTTGATTCGACCTTCCTAAGCTTTACATACGTTTCCTTTTTTTTCCTAGACAAATTCATCACTTCTCTTGACATTCAAGGTTTCCTTGCCCCGCCATCCTTGTTATTGCTTCGACAGGAATATTGCCTTCCTACGTCTTGTAGATGATTCTTCAACGCCCTCCGCATGACGGATGTGGATTTGCCCAAAAATAGCTGTTTCCTATTAACTCTCCATAGTTCTTGTCTGATCCAATTCAATACTCTCACGCAATGTCCATATTTCCTTCTCCATAGCAATCTTAAAACTTAAAAGAGTTCTGCCCTAACTGTTCACCCACTGAGTACTGAGACATCAGACCAGGCTCATTTCCCAATACTGTACCGGGTTCAGTATAGCTGCTCCTTTTGTTGCACTATTTAAATTTTGAGTTAAGATATCATCATCCTAGATAGCAAAAATAGTTAAAGCTAAGGAATTAGGAAACACTTAAAATGAAAGAATCCAAATTTTAAAAAAAAAGCAGTAGGGAAAAAAATGGTGAAATACGAATGGAAGCAAGGGAATAATCTAAAGGATGAGAAAAATATTTTTTCCTTTATCTGGCGAATATAAGAGAGGCCAGTGTGGTTATCGAACCACGGTCTGGAGAGGTTGTAAAACAAATAGCGGATAAAATCTCTAAATATTGTGTGTCAGTCTTTACTAGCAGTCTGTCAAAATTCGAGTCAGGGGCTGATGTGCGAGCACTTGCCATTACAAAAGTGATAGAGCTTGAGGGTCCGAAAGGCAAGAATATGGGTAAGTCACCTGGACCAAATGACCTCCACCCAGGGTACGACTAGAAGCAGCTGAAGATATTGCAGAGACATTAGATGTGATCTTGTAGAAATGAAAACTAGAAGCTCCAAACATTAAAATAATTGGAGCTTCTCTGTATCTATTGATAGATATTAATCCTGAATTGTTAACCACTTGTTCCCCATGGCCTCACAATACATTTCCCCTGATGAGGCGACTTGAGTTGGTGTGTGTTATACCATTCCTTTGATACCAGAGAGCAGCCAGGTGAAAATTTGGTCACTCTATTCAACCTTAATATCCTGTCTGTAACAGGAAGTACCATACAGTGCCAGGTATTTGTTGATCGCAGTTAATATGTATAGACCCCAGCAATGTACCTTCCTTCAAGATTATCCAACCATTTGTCAGCAGAGAACCACAACACATGGGATCAGGATTAGGTCAGTCAGCCCATCAGGTCTGCTCCACCAATCCTTCATGGCTCATCTCAGATCCTAGGCAACCCCATTAACCTGCCTCCTCGCCATAACCACTGATGACTTGGTTAATCCAGAAACTATCAATTTTCACTTTAAATATACCCATGGTCTTGGACTCAAATAACGCACAGTCACTCATTGGGACTTCTATGTAGTGATTCAGGAAACATTCACAGAAAACATTGACATACAAAACCTAAAGCACAATACAGGCCCTTTGGTCCGCAAAGCTGTGCCGAAGATATCCCTACCTTAGAAATAACCCGGGGTTACCCATAGCCCTCTATTTTTCTGAGCTCCATGTACCTATCCAGGAGTCTCCTAAAAGACCCTATCGTAACGCCTCCACCTCCGTCGTCGGCAATACATTCCATACACTTATCACACTTTGCCTAAAACAAAACAATACCCTTAACATCTCCTCTGTTTCTACTTCCAAGCATCTTAAAGTAATGCCCTCTCGTCATAGCGATTTCAGCCCTGGGAAAAAGCCTCTGACTACCCACATGATCAATGTCTCTTATCATCTTTTACACCTCTATTAGGTCAACTCTCATCCTCCGTTGCTCCAAGGAAAAAAGTAGAGTTCACTCTACCTTTGCTCCCCAATCCAGGCAAAATCCTCGCAATTCTCCTCTGCACACTTGTCTATGGTTTCCACATCCTTCCTCTAGAAGGGCGACCAGAACTGAGCACAGCACTCCAAGTGGGGTTTGACCAGGGTCCTATATAGCTGCAACATTACCTCCCGGCTCCTCAACTCATTCCCGCGATTGATGAAGGCCAATGCACCGAATGCTTTCTTAACCACAGAGTCAACCTGCGCAGCAACTTTGAGTTTCCTATGTATTCTGACACCAAGATCCCTCTGATCCTTCACACTGTCTTACTATTAACGTGATATTCTGTCATCATATTTTACCTACCAAAATGAACCACTTCGCACTTATCTGGGTTGATCTCCACCTGCTAATTCTCAGCCCAGTTTGCATCATATCAATGTCTCGCTGTTACCTCGGACAGCCCTCCACACTATCCACAACACCCCCGACCTTTGTATCATCAGCAAATTTACTAACCCAACCCACCACTTCCTCATCCAGGTCATTTATAAAATGACAGAAATAGGGGTCCCAGAGCAGATCACTGAGGCACACCACTGGTCACCGATCTCCATGCAGAATATGACCTGTCTACAACCATTCTTTGCCTTCTGTGGCCAAGCCAGTTCTGATTCCACAAAGCAATGTCCCCTTGGATCCCATGCCTCCTTACTTTCTCAATAAGCCTTGCATAGGATATTGTGTCAAATGCCTTGCTGAAATCCATATACACTACATCTACTGCTCTAACTTCATCGCTGTGTTTTGTCACATCCTCCGAAAATTCAATCAGTCTCATAAGGCACGACCTGCCTTTCACAAAGCCATACAGACTATTCCTAATTATATTATGCCTCTCCAAATGTTCATAAATCTTGCCTCTCAGGAAATTCTCCAACAACTTACCAAGCACTGAATTAAGACTCACTGGTCGATAATTTTCTGGGCTATCTCTACTCACTTTCTTGAATAATGGAACAATATCCGCAACCCTCCAATCCTCCGGAACCTCTCTCGTCCTCATTGATCATGCAAAGCTAATTTCCAGGGGATCAGCAATCTTCTCCCTTCCCTCTGGGGTACATCCCGTCGGGTCCCGGATCTCATCGAACCTGATGCTCCCCAAAAGCTCCAGCGACATCTTCTTACTTAATAACTGCATGCTAAAGCTTTTCAGTCAGCTGCATTTCATCCCTACAATCACCAAGATAGTTTTCCATAGTGAATACTGAAGCAAAGTACTCATTAAGTACCTCTGCTGTCTTCTCCGATTCCATACACACTTTCCCAGTGTCACACTTGATTGGTCCTATTCTCTCACATCTCATCCTCCTGCTCTTCACATACTTGTAGAATGCTTGGGGTTTTCCTTAATCCTGAACGCCAAGGCCTTCCCATGGCCCCTTCTGGCTTTCCTAATTTCTTTCTTAAGCTCCCTCCTGCTAGCCTTATAATCTTCTAGATCTTTATCATTACCTAGTCTTTGGAACCTCTCGTAAGCTCTTCTTTTCTTCTTGACTGGATTTACAACAGCCATCCACAGAATCGCCCTTCTGATCCACTAACTATGGAGATCCCTATCACTGCTGCCATCCTCTTCTCTTCCCTGCCCTTCTGAGCCACAGGGCCAGACACGGTGGCAGAGACGCAGCCACTGTTGCTTCTTCCAGGTAGGCCGTCCCCCCAATAGTACACAAACAGGAGTACTTATTGTTAAGGGGGACAGCCACAGGGGTACTATGTAGCGTTTGACTCATGTCCTTCCCTCTTCTGACTGTTACCCACTTATCCGTCTCCCCAGGCCCCAGTGTGACTACCTGCCTATAGCTCCTCTCCATCACCTCCTCACACACACATTCCTGAACACATTTGACAAACTCTACCCCATCGAATCCTTTTAGAGTATGGGAACCTCAGTCAAGAAGTGGAAATGGCTAAAGCATCATAATTCCAGGTATTGATCTATTCCCTGAGCTCATTTACATTTCCTTCAATGCTTATTCCATTGGAATAGGACCACAAGGCCATAAGATACAGCACCAGAGATCCACCATTCAGCCCATCGAGTCTGCTCCGCCATTCCATCATGGCAGATCCCGGGTCCCACACTACGCCATACACCTGCCTTCTCGCCATATTCTTTGATGCCGTGACCGATCAACGGTCAGCATACCAACAGTTTTCTTCACCACCCCATCCACATGATATTCCACCTTCAGGGAACTATGCACCATTATTCCCCGATCACTGCCTCTCCTTTGCCTGTTACTTCTTCATGAGTTCTTACAGATTTGCCATGTAAGATTTTCCTTTACAGAAAATATGCTGACTGCCTTATTTTATTATTATGCTCCAAGAACCCTAAAACCGCACCCTTAATAATAGATTCCAACACTTTCCAGCGTCTGAGGTTAGGCTAACTGGTCTTTCATTTGCTTTCTCTTCCCTTCCTCCCTATTTAAAGAGTGCTGTGACATTTGCAAGTTTCAAGTCCTCCAGTACCAAAGAATCAAATGATTCTTGAAAGACCTCTGGCACACAGCTAGTTTCTTGTACATGTACATAACAGAGTTTGGTTCACGGTCTTGTCAGCAGCATCCTGCTGTGAGAACCTGGGCAATCAGCAATACGCCCATATCTCATTCTTGATAATAAGTGAGGTGTGGGTGAGTAGGCGTCCAGAATACAGGAAGTGTGTGGAAACTATAGAAAGGGTGCACAGCAGATTTACAATGATGTTGTCTGGATTGAGGAGCGCGCCTTATGAAAACAGGTTGAGTGAACTCTGCCTTTTCTTCTTGGAGTGGTGGAGGATGAGAGGTGACCTGGAACATGTGTATAAGATGACGAATGGCGTTGATTCCGTGGATAGTCAGAGGCTTTCTCCCACGGCTGAAATGGCTAGCATGAGAGGACACAGTTTTAAGCTGCTTGGTAGCAGGTACTGAAGAGATGTCAGGGGTAATATTTTTCAAACACGCTGAGAGTGCTGAGTGCATGGAAGGGGCTTCTGGCAACGGTGGTGGAGGTGGACACGATAGGGACTTTTAAGAGACTCCTGGATAGGTACATCGAGCGTAGAGAAATAGAGGTCTAGAGGTAACCCTAGGTAGTTTCTAAAGAACATGTTCGGCACAGCATTGTGAGCAGAAGAGACCATATTCTGCTGCAGGTTTTCTATTTTTTTATGTTTGTATATGTGTGTTAATTTGGTTAGACATGTCCACCTGTCGTGAAATATGGTTACCGTTGGTTTGGGACGCCAGGGCAGGGTTGCCTATACTCCTCCCGGGAAGTGTATTTTCACAGATGTGTCGGCAAATGTGCGTGTTATAGCCCTGGTGTGACAGTTGCATGCAAATATATCATTAGAAGAGAAAAGATAAATTATGAACACAAGCCCTAATCTGCTGCCTTCTCCCTGTATCCCTTCATGCTCTGACTAATCAAGGATCTATCAATTACTTGATTGCCCAATGACTCGAACTCCTCAGCCGTCTGTGACAAAGAAATGTCTGCTTATTCCTGTTCCAAATGGAAGATCCTCTGTTCTTAGGCTGCGTACTCAAGTCCGAGAGTGTCCCACCAGAGGAAACTCACCACACACGTCTACTCTGTCAAGGTCATTCTTCTGAATGACAGTGAGTGCAGGCCCAGACCCATCAAAGGAAACTCACCACACACGTCTAATCTGTCAAGGCCAATCTTCTGAATGACAGTGAGTGCAGGCCCAGACCCATCAAACAAGTCATTCAATCAAGAAAAGGAGGGAATGACGAAAGCCAAGGAGGACCATGAAATGTCCTTGGCAAGTAGTATTCAGGAGAATCCCAAGGCTTTTCTAACGTACATCAAGAGCAAGTGAATAACTCGGGGGAGGGTGGGACCACTCAGGGATGAAGGGGGAACATTTCCTTGTCTGCGGAGAATGTGCGTGAGGCATTTCATGAGTACTTTGCTTCAGTATTTACCAAGGAAAAGGTCATGAAGGCCCAGGAGATCAGTGCTGAGCGTATAAACACGTTACGGTGTTTAGAGATCAAACAGAAGGAAGTGTTGGACGTCCTAATGAGTCTTAAGGTGGAGAACTACAGGGCCTCATGGGATGTACACCAGGTTATTGAAGGAGGCGAGGGACAAGAGTGCTGCGGTCTTGACCAGCATGTTCGTGTCCTCTAGGCACAGGCATGGTCCCGGATGACTAGCCGGTATCTCTATATAAGAAAGGAAAAAGGGGAATTTCTGGGAACTATAGACTGGAGAGTTTCTCATCAGTTGTAGGGAATTTGCTGCGAAAATTCGTAGGAATAGTATACAGGAGCGTTTGGAAACCCATGGAGTAATTAGGCTTTGTGCGGGGCTGGTCTTGTCTTACGAACTCGAGTGATGATTTGGACAATGTGACGAGAGGGATTGACGAGAGTAGTGTAAACGATGTTGTCTGCATGGAGTCCCTTATGAGAGTCGGATCCAGACAATTTAGCTGAATGTGGTCCATGGAGAATTGGCTGTTTGGTTTTGGAACTGGCTTGTCCACAGTACACAGTGTATAGTGGTGGAAGGGTCTTATTCGAGCTGCAGGACTGTAATTCCCGGAGTTTCACTGGGGTCTGTGCTGGGACCTCTGCTGTTTGTAGGGGATATAAATGACCCGGATGAAAATGTAGATGGAACAGTTGTTAAGTTTGAGGATGATACCAAGTTTGGTGGAGTTGTGGATCGTGCAGAAGACTGGCAAAGAATACAGCGCGATATGGATCAGAGGCAGATTTGGACAGAGAAATAGCAGTTGGAGTTCAACCCAGATAAATGTGACGTGTTGCACCTGGGTGGTGTAAGTACAAGGAGACAGTGTACTGTTAAAGGCACGTTCCGTGTTGCGGAGTACAGAGAATTTGAGATCCAGGTTCATATCGCCTAGAAAGTGGCTACACATGTCGATAAAGATGTTAAGAAGGCTTATTGAATTGTTGTTTGTATTAGTTGGGACATTCAGTTCAAAAGTCAGGAGGCTATGTTGCAACTTTATAAAACCCTGCTCAGCCCACATCTGGAGTATTGCAAACAGTTCCGGATGCCCCACCATAAGAAGGATGGTCAGGCTTTGACGGGGACGGTGCAGAAGAGGTTTACCAGAATGCTGTCTAGTTTAGGGTGGGTGTGTTAACGTGAGAGGCTGGATGAATGTGGGTTATTTTCTCTGGAGCATCGGGGACGGAGGGGAGATCAGATAGAGGCTTATAAGATTATGAGAGGCGTAGTTGGAGCAGACAGGGAGTGTCTGTTCCACATTGCTGAAATGTCCGATATCAGAGGGGCATGCATTGAAAGTGAGAGGGTATAGGATCAAGGGTAATGTGAGAGGCAAGTACCATTACTCAGAGAGTGGCGGATGCCTGGAATGCGCTGCCCGGTATGGTGGTAGAGGCAAGTACATCAAAGGCTTTCAAAAGACGTTTGGGTTGGCTCATGGACATTAGGTAGACGGAAGGATATTAACATTGTGTCACAAGAAGAGATAAGTGCTTCGTTGTATTTGATTTGATTGTTAGCTGGTCAGCATAACATTGAGGGCCGAATGGCTTGTTCCTGTACTGTACTGTTTTATGTTCTATGTTCTACGCTCAGAGATGTTCACCGTTCAGAGCTCAACACAAAACTCAAGAGTGGTCTAACCACACTTTTCTGTAACATTACTTCACGGAAAATATACTGGCGTTGGAGATAGTGAGGACGAATTGATTGAGGAGACGACGGGGTTATGCTTATGAATCTCCTGCGAGGAAACTGACTGTACTTCAGGAGAAAGGGAGGGAATCGTACGGGTGCATATCAAACAATGATAGAGAGATGGGAGAAACAGGGGCAGGAAAGTCATTACTGGGAGGTGAGACTGCACTTTGGGGACATAGCCTCCAGATTTTTGGGAAAATGCTTTAGGACGGAGATGCAGAGGACGTGCTTTACTCATAAGAAATCCTCTGCCCAGGGAAGTTGTAGCGGGTCCGTCAGTAAATAGACCCTCAGTGTCACTTCATTAGGTACATGAGTGGGACCTGGTGTGGTCCTCTGCTACTGTCGACCATCTGCTACAAG